>NC_039486.1:14548590-14848590 GCF_003590095.1 Trichoplusia ni
GAGGCTCTGCCATGAAATAGGTTTTGTATTAGTTTCAATGGAGAGTTAAGTTTTTAAAATGTAATGGGTGGGGAAAAAGACTGTGAGGTTTGTTTGTCGCTGGGGAAAATAAATGGGTATTTTTTTTAAATTTAAAGTTTTGGTAAGTGAACGCTGCTTGAAATATGATTTTGCTGAGGATTTATCCTTTTAGTATATAGTTATATTTAGAAAGGGAGTAAGTCATACCAGCAAACACATCGGAGCATTTGTTAAAATAAATGATTATCAACCTCTCCGTTCTGAAAAAATAGTTTTGAACTATTCAGCTTATAAATGTACAGTTATTAACGCTCAACTTTAAACTATGTTCTGTAATTTTGGTGAGTAGACATCCCAAAACAATTCGAAATAGATCGATGGTAACATAGTGTATTAAACGGAGGCCCGTGCCAGTGGTCGAGTGGGCATAGCGATTTGTAATCCCGCCATTAGTGGAATGTATCGTGTGTGGCGGCGGCAGGCCTGCGGACAGAGGCACGGTGCACATGCGCCAGATACACTGACAAACCAGACTGGTTTTGTGGATACAGATTATAATAGACGGGTTTTTATAGGTTCAGAGGAATCGTTATTAGTTTGGTCATCAGGATTTAGCTGAAAGTATAGACAAGCGATCGCATTCAAGAAATGTTAACTTAATTCTAATATTTATTTTTCGATGAACTGAATCCATACCACAAAAAAGGATGTAAAAAGAAAAAAAAAACAAAAAAGGAAATATCTAGGAGCCCCTTTGCCTTGCAGTGGAACAGTAACGGCTAAACAAAAAAAAGTTTTTCAGTAGAAAGGTGTCCATGAGCTTAAGCTTTGATAACATTCCTGGACCAGGGTGTATCAAACAGATAACTTCTTTAACTAAATGTTAGCTAACTCATACATTAATGACGTTTATCCAAACAATAGCTGTTAGAAAACTTGTTTCTTAACTAGCAATCACCCTTCAAGGCTATTGCAACATCTTGTATAGACCGGCTAGCACAAACAGCCGAAACCCGATATAGACCGCATGACAATACGTAGACCGGAGAACATTGCTTGACTGTAATCAAGGCATCAAATTCTGCACCCCTAGGCACACACAATACAAAACATTAGGAAACACGAGCGGTCAGCTCCTCGGCCTGCAACACCGACGTGTAACGAGAGGCCAGAATAAAGAAGGGAGGGGACACAGCCGGGACAATTAGGATCGCAATTAGAGGACAGTATGTTCCAGATTACGACCGCACACTCCACAGAGATTCACATTCCGGTGTCGGGAATAACAAAGCTTGCCAACTAACTATTAAGACGTTCAGAACTCGGGCCTCGCTTTATGGCCGCTCAAATTGCACTTGTATTTTTGTGTTGAAATTGCCCCGTCGTAATCTAGCATTCGCCGAGATTTTGCACAGCTAAATTTCGAGAGCGCTTTGTCAGTGGCTTTTTCAAGCGGTTAGATGAACGAATGATTTTAATATAGGGAAGTAGTGGGTTCCTCCATACGTAGGAGCTTGCAGCGGACTGATGCGGCTGCAATATTTTTAAATTTGTTTCAACTGAGACGGACATAGCATGAATATGCGAATTGAATTATCGTGCGGGTATGCAAATCACAAGATTTGTATTTCGTTTTAAACAAAATGTATGTTTTTGAATTAGGTTTGCGGAAGTTTTTATTTTTGCTCTCTTGTGTATTGTAGTTTGTAATTGCAATTGTTCTGGTGGAAAACTGTTTTTGTGTTATAGTATGCAATACAGCCCAATTTGAATATAATAAGAAATTCATTTCTAAAAAGGAGAACTATTTATTTTTATTTTATTTTATATACGTACCATAAATTGGAATTTGATAGAGATACTGTGAAATCCCAATTTTAATGCTCTCGAAGTAGTAACAGTATTCAACTCTTAAGTTAAAAGTGCCTTGGCCTAGTGCGACCCGTTCGAACGTCGGCACCATCGCCTGTACCACGATAATCTTGTATACAATCTTTTTTCCGTAAAAATAATATAATTTACATGGCAAAACAACTATCGTTTGCTACCGAAATATCCTAAACTAACGATTCCAGTGTTCGAACGATTCAGTTAAAAAATTCATTCCAAATTTATGGTGGAATAATATTCCAAAGCCATTCTAGCTCCTCTCTAAATAAATAAAAAAATCACCATAGTCTGATAAACCAGTCAAACCCTCCTGTTATGTTACATAGATCTGTTAAGACAGTCTAACATCGCGCATTCTACTAAATACTTACGTCAAAGTATACTTTCTATCAACCCTACGTCCACTTCTATCAAGTCATGAAAAATTAATGTAAATAAGCTATGCTCGTAGTATATAGTATACAGTATTCGTTTATACCCCTTTTGTGCGGCGCTCTGTCCGGCTGCATCTGCTTTTTATGTAAAACCGAATGGGTATTTGTCAAGGTAATTTGAATTTACTCGCACGCGGCGGCCCTTTGAAATGCATGCTTTAAAATATACTAGTTTTTACAGAGAATGTTTCAAACAAATGGAAATGTATACGGCATTTGATTAAATGTGGCGAATGTGTTTTTTTTCGGGCATTTGCGTATTTTTATACAGTTTCGTAGAATGGAGTTGATGATGTTTGTATTTCATTGATATTTTAAGTTGGCTAGTTAAAAATACGCTGCCATTTATCAACATTGCAAGAGCAAATAAAGAAATTGATTTTATTTATTTTCACTGAGCCACTTAGAATTTTGGATGATACTTTTCTGCTACCAAGTGAGAAATTAGATAGCAAAAATTTTACAATTATCCGCTTTAAATTTCTGCCTTTTAAAGACAGTTTACACCTCTGAGGTACTATCTTAAAACTTAATACACATTTGCAATTTTAAACTTCATTAACATAACGAGCAACTTTAATATTCCCGAAGAAAACATTCCACCTCATACACGTAAAGAATGCCTTATTAAATCTAATAAGGCACATTAATTAATGCGATGCTAGAGCAGTATTACTTACAGTCTTCCATGATACATAGTACAGTTAACGACAAAATTCGGACAAATTACGTTTTCAAAACTAATTTTGTAAAAACTTTGGAAAATAATGAATAGCTATTAGAATTATTATAGGTAAAAATACCTCAATACTAATCTATACTAATATATAAAGCTGAAGAGTTTGTTTGTATTGAAAAATTATTTTGTGTTGAATAGACCATTCATCGAGGAAGGCTTTAGGCTATAACATCACGCTGCGACTAATAGGAGCGAACATACTAAGGAAAATGTGAAAAAATAGGGCAAGTATAAATCATAACTTATATCTTCTACCCACGGGGACGAAGTCGCGTGCAACAGTTAGTTCATAATATAGTATCAGCCTATTTACGTCTCACTGCTGGCACAGGCTTCTTCCCGTGTAGGCAAGTGTTGAACCTTGATCACCACGCTACCTCATTGCGGTTTTGCGATATTATATTCCAATTTTTGGAATCAAGTGTTCTTCACGATACTGCACCATTTGCCGGTTTCTTAGAAAAATTAAGAAAGTACATAATAATTTTGAAAAAAGTACTCACATTGTACTTTCCTGCTTTTGGAACCTACACCTCGTGCAGAAAAATCCATGCATAGGAAAGAAGGACCGCCATGATCAAACACCAATTCATGTCACTAAGAAAGGTAAATTTCAAATCGACAAGTTTGTTTTAGCCGACTTTAGTTTCTGACTGTACACAGCACTAGGGGTTTGCTTCAGGAGCCGAAGACAAACACGTCACGTCATCGCTCATCGTCAGTGACATTGTTGTACAGTACAATAGATTGCAAACCGAACTAGTTGATTATATCAATAGCATGTTATGTGCATTAAAGTTGGTAATGATTCTAATTGTTTAAATTAAACGAAACGTGACTTAAAGCTTTTGATTTGAATATGTGTTAAGCCTTCATTAATATTTCTAGGATTCGAGCTTGCCATACATTGAACAAGAAAGAAAGAAACATTTATTTGTAACAATTAAATTCCTTGGTATGATTAGTTAGATCTAGCCCATGGTTATAAGGGATATACCTATAGCTTAATAGACAGAGTCGAAGTTCATTCAAATTTATTTCTTGCAAAAACTGATCCCAATATAGCCCGGGGAAACTTAAATGCAAAGCAGAAAAAAGTAACCAACAGGAAAAACAAAACAAAACTGCTGCTTATTATTATTAATGTTCCAACAGCAAAACGCACCTACTTCCATTTAAGCTCAGATATAAAGAACTAAAAGAACTACTAGTAAATCCTCTTTTCCAATAATACCTGAAAGTTTAATCATGCGTCTGTCCGTCAGCGAAGCGGAGCCTAGATTCCATGTTTTTTTTCAACATACGGATTTCCGCGTGAGTTAAAATCTGCGCCATTTAAAACGTTGCAAGAATTCTTGCCGTAGCCACGCGTTATTCGAGGTTTTCGGTTTATTGTACTTTTTTGAGGTGCTTAAATATTTTATCTGTGGTCGTTTTGTTTCTTGCTTAATAAATACAACAGTTTTTTCAAAGAAGATAATCTGACATAAGTGATAATACGAGTAAGCTTAAGCTAAAGTAAGTTAGGATTTATAAATTAATCAAGAATTAGAACAGATCAGGCATTGTTTTCTTCTGCATAACCCCTAATTTTTAGGGTTCCGTATAAAAAGGGTGAATACTGAACCTGCAGATGTTTGTCGGTCACCTGGCTGTATCTCAAACACCATTATAGATAAACAGTTGATTTTATACTCATACAGATTTGCCTTTTTCAAAGTCCATCTGAAACAAAGGTTGAGTGATATCTTTTTCCACATTAAATTTCGCATTTAAAATATCTTATTTTTACAGTCAGAAGCAGACTATCGACTCGGAAAGCTACCCAGTACCCAGCGATATTGAGTTTTTAATCCGAATAGTAAACAGCTTTGGAAGCGTGAATGCATGAAGTATAAATCTATGGTACTACCCATTGGAGGGATCCCCTTGAATGGGGAAAAGGGGTAGTTTTATACAGATCCTGGTCTTTTCATTTTAAAACGTCTGTTTATTTCCAGAAATGTCATGAAGAACTCTTAAATAGTTGTTTATTTCAATAATTGTAATTGAGTTCATAATAGGGAGTTTAGTCTCTGAGCTGGCAACCACTGATCACATACTTTGATAGGAACAACAAACCTCCTAAATTGAATCTGCTAAAAGTAAAGTAAAAAAGTATGTTTTTCTCTTCTCCTAAATAAGCGTCGTCGTTGATTGCGCTCTACGTTTGAAAAATGATGAATTTCATATCTGGTCATGACAGCAAACTTCTGTGGAAAATAATATTGTTTCCTTTAACATGCCTATGCCAACAGAACTAACTAATATATCAAATTAATCACTGTCCGATACCTGTGGGAACAGTTAAGAAAAGAGAGAGAAAACGTTTCTAGTAAAACCATTACCGTTATTAAAGCGAGACGGCGCATTATACAGGTAAATCGAGGTGAATAGAGGCATTTTCGAAATAAACACAGTTCTCATATAATGATTCTCAAGCGCTTAATAGAATAATTATGTATAAGCATTTTGATGTAGGCAAACGCATGCGTCCTCTCCAATGCGATACGATTCTGAAATGTATTCTTTCACCCTTTGTGAAGCTCCCATTCCTCGAATATTTGCTAAGCCCTGACTCTGCTGTCCACTCCTTCCAAGCTATCTCCTGACACGCAACCTCTCGCTAGTTTACATCCATATCCCAACACAAACGGTTGACTATCAAAATCCAATTTAAGTTTTATTCTAGCTTAACAGAACGAACCTGCACCTTGTGTATAAAAACTCATACATATATCCGCAAGGCCCTGAAAGAAACCTCTATGATTCTTTTATTTTTCATTCCAGAAATTACAAACAGCAATAATAGTTGAACTGTTGAACTTAGATTAAAACTCAAGATACATGGTTGTAAACTAAAATTCTAGCAATAAGTAACATGAAAACTATCTGACGAAACAAAAGTCATAAATTTTTGCCGCCAATAGTACGACTTTCGAGCTAGTGTCAATTGTTTTGTTCGGTAGGTAAGGAGATAGGGTTGGCAGAGTAGACGTAAGCAGCTAATTATAAATATCCAGGATATCAAAAAAAAATGAGAATATTCTCGTATCTAAATTCGGACACAAATAAAAAATATGTTAAAATCCTGCGACGCCATAACAACCAATTCTAAGAAATGTTTCATTTTATTAATCAGGATATTTCGATTGTTATAAATAATTACATTTGTTAAGGTACTTAAAAATGGTAAAAATCCTGATTCAAGAGAAACTAAATCTTGTTCTGAAGTTAGTTACAAATACATATTATTTATATAAAAGTGTGTCAATGTCATAATGCACAAACAGTGGGAGAAACCTCACAAGTTTCCGTCTTTATAGCTTTAACTGAATTATAGCTACTCCAGATTTGTTTAGCTGTTAGTCTTCCATATTGTATTAAATAAATAAATAAATAAGTAAGATTTACAAAAATCTGACAGCTTATTTAATGCAGTAATTCCAGTATAAAATATTGAGTCTTCAATCTTGTTTTAAAAAAGTCTACAACTAAATATACTTTCAATATAGTATATAAATTATGTTTTATATTTAAATCCAGGTTTATGTATGTGCCAGCCCTGCAGCACCGATTATTACCGCGCCGAAGCGACGGAAACTTGTGAGGTGTGCTCGGTATTCCGCGCAGCTCCCACTGTTTGTGCATTATGACATCGACACACTTTTAGATACTCTTATTTTACTGATTTTATATTTATTTATGTTAGAAAATATAGGTTGAATGTACTTTAGTTGATCTTCTTTAGAGATATATTTCATTTTTTTATTAATTTTCAGCTATTCACATTTGAGAGTCTGCGGCTACATTTCTTTTTCTTATTATACAAAATTTTGATACATTTAAACAATACGAAACATATTTTTGTTTTAATGAAAGCTATAACTCTCTCGACTTAGTTTGTTTCGACATTTTTCTCAAAATAGTCAAATAAGTAATGTTGACTCCAGCGAGGAAAAAAATGAAATAGTGATTATGATGAACAAGACGTAAAATGAACAAGAAATTAACTATTTTGATGTAAAGTAAGAAACATTCTAATAAAACCATGGTAATGTTTTTTTATATATATTTCATATTAAAAATAAAGCATTTTAATAAACCTATTCATGTCTATACACAAAAATAACATCCTCAAACTCGAAAACTCAAAAACAATTTACTCAATAAATAAATCAGTCACTCAGTACTAAAATCCAAAACAATTCCCCTCGGCATCCTCCACAGCAGCTCGAAATCGATCGATTAGGAGCCACGTGAGGAGCACTTAATACGTGAGTACGTACTCAGGTTGAGCCCGTCAACACACCGCAACACGTACCTATACCATGTACTGTCTCAGTAAAGCATGTTGGATTTAAGGGGTTATAACGTTATGTGAATTTGTATCATTTAATTTTATCTACGATTAAGTTTACGAAAATTGGTTTAGCTTTTCATATCTAAGGTGACAAATCTAAGTAGGTATTGTTGGTTATTTTTCGTGGATCGTGAAATAATAAATCTTGACCTTCAATCACTTTTTCTATTTATTTCTATTTTTCCCTTTTACAAGTACACAATTCCATACAGACATTTTTTTAACCACCGGATGACAGTGTTACCATAAACTCAACTAAGTTCCACTCTTAAATTATAGATTAAATTAAGACTGTTTGGAGATTGGAACATTGCCTTTTGGACTTTTCTCAACACTCTCCCTCAATGTTACAATCTTCCAAACCCAACAAAGTAACAAACTTCCTAAATAAATTAATAGATAGAGGCTTAGTCATTAAATCTGCTAACTGATTATTTGTAGAAATATAAACCACCTTTATAAGTCCCTGTTCTACCTTTTCCTTAATAAAATTATATTTTATATCTATATGTTTGAGACGTTTCTGATCAGGATTATTAACAGTCTTTAAAGTACTCTGATTATCTTCGAAAATAGTTACATGTTCCAAGTTAACATTTACATCTTTAAGTAGTTTGATTAACCAACAAGCCTCTACAGAACTTTCACACAAAGCTACTAACTCAGCCTCAGTAGTACTTAATGTCACAATATTTTGTTTTTTAGACTTCCAAGAAATAGTATTACCATAAAGTTTAAAAACATATCCACTAGTGGATTTTCTATCTACACTTCTAGCAAAATCAGAATCAGCATATCCTACTAAAGTATTATTAATATTACAATTGTTATAAACCAACTGATAATTAACTGTTTGTTTTATGTATCTAAGAACTCGCTTTAAAGCTTTTACAAGTTTTACACTAGGCTTTCCTTGAAATCTGCTTAAGTACGAAACTGCTGTAGCTAGGTCTGGTCTAGTACTAACCATACAATACATTAAAGATCCTATGAGCGATCTACAATAGTTTTCCAATGTCATATCTATATCAGTGTTTAAGTCTAGTTGTAAATTAGGATCCATAGGTGTGTCCATGCCCTTACAATCTTGCATACCATATTTCTTTAACACAGTTTGTAAATACTTAGTTTGATTAAGATAGATCTGTCCATTTTGTTTTAATATAGAAATTCCCAAATAAGTTAATTTATTATGTCCCATATCTTTCATTCTAAATTTTTTAGACAAATATATTTTTAGTTTTTCTATTTCTTTAGTATTTGACCCAAAAATTAACAAATCGTCAACATAAATTAATAAGTATATATCTTTCTTAAAATACAAACAATAATCATTTTTAGATCTCTCAAAACCATAAGTAGTTATAACCTCGTTAAATTTTTCATACCAATATTTGGGAGATTTCTTTAATCCGTATAATGACTTATTAAGTTTTAATACATGACCATTTGGTATATTCAATCCCTGAGGGGGTTTTAAGTATACATCTTCATCTATCCTACCATAAAGAAAAGCTCCTTTAACGTCCATTTGATGAATATTATAGTCTCTGTGTGCTGCTACAGACAGCAACACTCTTAATGTTTGCAGTTTCAATACTGGTGAGTAAATATCTTCTAATCTTTCTGTTTGCTGAAATCCTCTTACAACCAACCTTGCTTTATATATTTCCTTGTCTCCAATTTCTTTTCTAGTGAATATCCATTTGCTATCTATTAATTTCTTATTCTCTGGTTTAGGTGCTAATTTCCATGTTTCACTTTCTTGTAGAACTTTCATTTCTTCTGATATAGCATCTTCCCATTGCTGTTTATCTTCTCTGTTCTTTATCTCTTCAAAACATTGTGGTGTATCAGAATGAATTGTGAGCAAAGCATATAATAGATCTCCTGTATCTTCATCATCATCTAACTGGTAATCTGTATGCCATTTAGGTTTTTTAGTATTTCGTCTAGGTCTCTCCCTGTTTGTTAGCTCCTTTTCAACCTGACTATCTTCTATTTCTTGCGCTGCATCTTCATAAACTTCTGTGTTTTCTTCTCTGCATAACTCTTCATTCTGCCTATCTTCTGTCTTTTTCTCTGTCATTCTTTTATTCTCTTCCTTTTCTGGTGATTTTCTTCTTTCTTCAGATTCTTTGTCTTTTTCTTGTGCGTCTTGGTGAGGTAGATAAATTCTTGGTACATATTTTTCTTTAGGTTTTTCATCAAATATTACATTTCTTGCATGCACTGTTTTTTGTGTTTCAGGATCAAATAGTATATAACCTGCTGAAGCATATCCAATCATTATCATTTTACGTGCCGTGTTATCAAGCTTCTGTCTGTGCTCTTTAGGTACATAATTATATGCTAAGCTTCCAAATACTCTCATGTTTGACACATTTGGTTTTCTTCCTTCCCAGAGTTCACTTGCAGTATGGTGCCTGCCTGCTGATGGACTTCGGTTACTGACATATGCGGAGTACAATACAGCATCTCCCCAAAACTCTTTCCTAATGTCGAATCTAATAAAATTGTCCTGGCCTTTTCCATTAACGTTCTATTCATTCTCTCTGCTACCCCATTCATTTCTGGATTATATGGAACCGTGTACTCTAATTTAATTCCTTTGTAATAACAAAAATCTTGAAATTCTTTAGTTACATATTCCTTACCATTATCTGATCTAAGTTTTAATATATTCCTATTAAAATGGTTCGTAACATAATAATAATATTGTTTAAATTTACTAAAAACTTCACTTTTATTATTTAAGAGGTATATCATTACAAAATGAGTGTAATCATCAATAAAGGTTATAAAATATCGATATCCTTCTCTTGTAGGTGGGGTAATGGGCCCACACACATCTGTATGCACTAATTCTAAAGGCCTGGACGCCCTACGACCCTGTCTATTAAATGGTTGTCTTGTCATTTTACCTGTCAAACAATGTTCACACAATGTATCATAATTATTAGTTTTTAAGTCACCTAATCCATCTACCATGTTATTTTGTTTCAACAAACTTAATTTTTTTATTCCTAAATGTCCAAAACGTCTATGCCACAAGTTAACATCATCAATATTCGTGTAGTCACATTCCAGTTTATCTATTAATAATTTGACTGTATAAAGTGAACCTTCTTGATTTCCTATCATGGAAAGATCATTATAGTCATATATTCTAACCTTACCTTTGAAAAATTCTACTCTAAAACCATGGTTTTCCATTTTAGATACTGACAGTAAGTTTTTTCTTAAATCAGGAACATAATAAACATTTTTAATAGTAAAATATGATTCTTTTCTACCAACAAAACATTTTACATTAATATTACCTATGCCTTCTGCTTGTAACATAATACCATTTTTAGCTGCTGCAATTATTTTAGGTTTACTTAATTTTATGTAATTTATAAAAAAACTTTTATCATTAGTTAAGTGATCAGAGCAACCTGAATCTACACACCATGTTGTATAGTTACTTTCATTTGTATTCACCTCGCTAATACTCAGCGGTGCACCCTCTTCAAATGTTGACAAGAATGTATGATGGTCCTTTTCATTGTGCTGTCTCCTATATTGTCCTCGTCCTTTGCCATGTCCACGTCCTCTGCCATATCCACGTCCTCGTCCTGTGTTTGTTTCTGGTCCTGTTTGACCGCGTCCTGCATTACCTCCTCGGGCTGGTCCGTGATGTCCTCTCCCTCTATTTCGGCATTGAAACTTCTTATGGCCCGGCAAACCACAGTTGTAGCACAGGAAAGTATTGTTGACTGCCGTTGTCTCCTCTGATCTTGTCTTCTTTCTTTTCTCTTCTTCCCCCAGCAATCTTTCTTTGACGAAGTTGACACTAAGATCAGTCATAGTTTCCAAAGTTGTTATCACCACTTCATACGATTTCGGCATACTGAGTAAAATGTAATTCACCTTTTCTTCCTCTGACAGGACGGACCCTCCATTTTTGAGTTGTGTAAACAATTCTTCCATTTGAGTGAAATGTGTCTGTAATTTTTCATTTTCATTATACTTTATTTCCATCAGCTGTCGTCTAATAAATATTTTTGACCTTGTATTTTTCTTCATAAAATTGTCCTCCAGTTTCTGAATCATACCATATGCCGTCTTCTCATTTTTTATGTATTCTATGTGACTGTCTGCGATGGAGCTTACTAAGATGCTTACTGCTTTTGTTTCCTTTTTTATATTTTCTGTTTTGCTGGCAAAATCGTTGGTTTCTATAGCCTCTAAGCATTCCTGCTCTTTTAATATTGTTTTCAGTCTGTATTTCCAGGTATCAAAATTTTCTCCTTCAAATTGCTTTATTCGACCTAACTCGTACTGTCCTGCCGACGCCATTTTGACTATACACGTTGCGCTCGACGATGTCTTTTCCTATAATTGACTGCCGGGGTTTCATAAACAGAGAACTTCCGAGAACCACGCTCTGCTACCACTGTTGGTTATTTTTCGTGGATCGTGAAATAATAAATCTTGACCTTCAATCACTTTTTCTATTTATTTCTATTTTTCCCTTTTACAAGTACACAATTCCATACAGACATTTTTTTAACCACCGGATGACAGTGTTACCATAAACTCAACTAAGTTCCACTCTTAAATTATAGATTAAATTAAGACTGTTTGGAGATTGGAACATTGCCTTTTGGACTTTTCTCAACAGGTATTCTAAGTAGGTAGGAATGTTTGGCAAATTTTAGCATTTTATTTAATAGAATTAGAGCAACAATGGAATATCAAATAATTTACGTTAATCAAAAGAGAAAACTTTCAGACGGTTTTAGTTTCTAACCAACGAAAGTAACGGTTTTAACGTGAATATAACATGTCATACAAATTCCACTGAATTCCGGGTTAAATACTGTAGAATATTAATGACAAATTTTCCTCAAGATTTACCAATACTAAAAACAAAGCAACTAGACAGGTTTAACAATTCATCCTTTGACCGCATCTCCTGCATCTGTAACTAACTTGAGCTCTAAGACATTGAATCTCATGCACACGTCTCGCTCGCTCCATAAAATTAACAATTCCCATCACTGGTTGCGCTCGTAAAACTCGTATGACGCTGTCATGGCGGCTTCACTCCAGATCTGATTAAATCTTAATATATTAGAATGCATACTATGCTTACGTGACCAGTAACTATGTAAGAAAATTAGTCGAATAGTGGAAATTTCGTAATGAGTAGTAAAAAAAGTATCTGTTTTAACAAGGACATGAGTCTAACATGTAGTGTTCTTGTTGAGATCTTTAATAATAGTAGGTAATTATCAATCTTTATCCATAAACAATATGATGGGGATCATACACCCTTCTTTATGAGAAAATAGTTATGCTGAACTCAAAGCAGATACCGAACTGTTGCATACTACGCGTAAAAACTAAATATTTTTTCTGTTAGAGAGGTCGAGGTAACGACCAGATATTACGGAAAACTATAGCACTTGCTTTTTTGTACAAAGCCAAATCGAGTGTAATAAGTACTGAACCTTGAACTAAAAAAAGAAAAGACCTCTTTTTATTTAAAGGCTTTCATTTATTTCTACCAACGCACCAGATAATTTACGGGGCCTTAATGAGTACAGAAAAAATGAGCAAGTCAAAAATCATGAGGTCTGTAGCAAATGTGTGACAAAAACTAGAGAAAAAACTTATTCAAATCTCGATCAAAATGTAGTAGTATATATTTTAGTCAAATGCCTTGATTTATTACATACAAGAAAGAGATTTCATGCAAAAGAGTTCTTTAGAAAACCTTATTTACCTTGTTAGTTAACTGTAAAATATTCAATTCTCGTTTACATTTTGTTTGAACTAAATGACAATCACAATGTCTACTGTCTTATGGTTACCACGGAGAATTAATACTACGCCATATGCAGATAGCAAAATCCGAAATGATTTAAGTAATAATTTAAAAATCAAACGCCAGACAAAGACTATTAGAAGCTGAGAGTCCGGAAAAAGAAGACCTTGGCACACAATATATCCTTAAGAAAGATTTCCTCACTCATATAAAACTTTCATGCAAAACACCAACTACATAATAAACATGTAAACTTTTATATATAGTTGCAATCCCATATAGTGTCCTGTGTTTACTGCTTCTGCTTACCTCAAAATATGTACCTACGGTCGTTAAGTACGCAAGTTGCACTTAACGCAAAGGTTCACGTTTACTGGTGGGCGCGTCATAAAGATGCATTTTACGAGTGTCGTCGCGGTACACAAAATGTTTCACTAAGTTCACCGGGTTTTACTGCACGTTATATGATGCGTCCACTACACGTTTCTAGAGTTATTGTATAGAGTTCAAGGGATGATGTAAATAACAATGTTTATGTACGGTGATACGTAAATATGAAACAATGATTGGTATTTGTTTTTTTTTGTCGATTCTTTGAAGGTACCGTTCATTTTCAAACTTTTCTTTTTTTTTGTAATTTCTGACCGTTGATGTTTCAGTTTTCGACCTGATAATTAATGACACAGTCATTTTATACACGGCGTTTATGTCAATGACTTGTTTCGCCTGATTTCAGAAGATAGAGATGTTAATTTTGAATAAAGATTTTTAAATTTGTGCATGTTTAGTAAGTGTCATGGTTCTATCAAAAGTGTGTATTCAAACTCTTTACGATACTAAAATTATAAATAAGTACCATGACTCTAAAACTGGACGACCAAATAACAGTAAAACATTTTAAAATTCCCTTCCACCCTTAGAGATCATAAAACCATAATCCATTAAACAGTCATTATTCCTACGTGGCGTTAATAATTCATTTATAAAACAATATAAAACGAAAGCCACTTAGCAATAATAACAAGAATCGGTGCGAAACAAAAGGTTTTAGTGAAAAAGTTTGTAATTTGTAGGGCATCAGGAATCGGGGCACGTAACTGTGCGTATGAATAATTTAGGGGCCCGTCTTATATTTGGCCTACACTTGTGGTCTGTGAGGGGAACAACTTTTGCGTAACCGTTACAACTGACATTCTTCCCCAACTAATTGTTTTAGTGTCAATAGAAGTGAAATGCTCTCGAGATTGTCGTGAATAAATCTTTTTTTGTGAGCTAGGGTTTTTAAAAGAATGAAAAAATATTTTTAGAAGTTACACTTAGAATCCAAAATATAGAGCTTTGCTCTAGATTAAGGTTTCAACGCATAAACCCTCATTTATTAATTTGATTTTAAATATTCAATAAAAATAATACTTATCGCTGGTGTCTAATAAGTGGCTTTGTTGAATAAATTAAGAAAAAAGTACTAAATATGTCAGAACACAATCCGTTTAAAATAGGAATAGAAAAAATAGAAACATGTGAATTAAACCAGTTTCTAAAATCAAATGTTTTAAGTAACGAACTCGTTGAATTTTCACTTGAAAAACGAATCATGAAGAAACCAAAAGTAACACTGTGAACCAAACTAACCGAAGTTACGTTGAAACCTTCGCTCATTCGACTAATGAGTTGCTCGACTTTGGGAGGTTTAAAAAAAACTCCCAAAAAATATTTCGCAAAGTACCTGCGGCTTTGGAAGTTTATTTTTTCCTTTTTTGTTTAGACTCCACCGCTTTAGAACGACGCCCGTAATGTTTGGCAGGTTTTCAAAGGTGTGCAGCTTATTGTTCTTGACGTTTGCATGATATATAGCTGTTTATACCTACATCGATAGTATAAACATACTAAGAATATATAAGTCTAGTATTTTTTTTTTCAGAAATAATATTGGCTGTTTATATCTTTGCTTAGTCGCTTCAGCGAAGGGGAGTAAGCTTAAGAGAAAAAAGGGTGAAGTTTAAAATAACATGCATATCCTAAGTGAAGGTTTTGTGTTTCAACTCTCATAAATTAGATTAGAAATATTATTCTGATTTCAGATACTAAGTACTTGAATTAACCTAGATGCCTATAATGATATTCAAATATTGAACTACCCTATTCTCCAAACATTTAAACCATATTTACCAAGTAACCTACTTGAAGATTTCCGCTGAAACTGTACAGGAGTTTTAATAAAATCTCAGTATTTGAGATTCACAAAATAATGTTGAAAGCAAACAAGACTCGTCCCGCATCTCGTCGGGACAGGTATGAAGTAACTCGCGATTTACATCACAATGGGATAAACAAGCAGTTCCTAAGACTGTGCTAATTGTATGCTACACCGAGTTTTCTTATAGTTAAGTGAGGCCTGTACTATGAGATCTGAAAATATTATTGTTTATTTTTGGAAGCGAGATGGCGTAATATGCGTGGTGTATAGCTCTCACTTCCTCGATAGCAAGAGTTTAAAAAAGTAAGAAGACATAATTATTTAATGTAATTATAGTTTAGTTAATGTTTATTGTGTATATTAATTAATGATCATTTCAATTCATTGGCATGTTTTTCATTAGTATGCTCAGTAATTTATTTCGGAAGCAGATAGGTTAGATTTAGAACTAGTGTTGTAAGCTGAAATAAACGTAATTTTTCGGAAAATTATCATTTTCATAGAAATTTTTCATGAATAAAAAATGAAGTGGAAGAAAAATGAATAGGCTACGCGTTGGCGCTCAAATAAATTTGGCTGGATTGAATCCGCTTCAATAATAGTTACGGAAGCATTGGCAGATTTGACCAACTTTGCGCCGGCCGGTCAAATCCAGTGACGCAGTGAGTGTGCGCCGGTAGATGCGGTATCTGTTTCTATTATTATTTCATTGTATTTTGACTGAACTTACTACATTGAAGAAGTAAAAAAATACTTAAATCCTGCTCCTCTCTTTTACTATGTCTTCGGATTCATTTCGAGGCAGGTTTCAAAATTAATTGATTCTCGAGGACATAATGAAATTATTACTGGCATACAGAATAGATGATTGCTTAGAAAAAAAAAGATTATTGCAAACTTTTTTCATAAATTAAATAATGTGAAATAATTTTAATTAATTCTTCAAAATTTAAAATTATTTTAATAAAAATTTTAGAACCATTTTTTTTCAGAAACCACAGATAGTCTTCGTACATCCGTGTAGAGGCGAGACAAATCTGCTTGGAACTAGCCGGCGACTTTAATTACTTTTTATTGGAGCCTGCACCGTACACTACGATATTAGATCGGTAAACGTTTCATGTGGGTTTCACTACAGGAAATATTTTATTCTGTTACCACTTTAAGTGGGCTACATTTGTTATCAATTTGTTTTCGTGTTTAAAACTCTTTGGTTAAGTGTTTGTTTTATTAGATTGGGTGTCTTGGTGATTTTCTTTGAGTTGAAAAAGCGTTGGTAAGGTTTTTTGATACTGCTAATTTTGTTGATGCTAAAATTATGTTAGTTCTAACGTCGCATATTAAGACTACAGCGTGTTAACGTTATTATTACATTAACGATCTCACTTGACAACTATACCAAAACATGCATAATATATTTGTTTATATCGCTGAATTTAATTTTAATCATCAGAACGAATAATTACTTGGCATCTTTGCATTATGGTCGACAGTAAGAAATGCCTCAAAGATATTTCACTTCGTATATCTTTGAGCAGACACAATCTCTTAGGTCTCCTTAAAATGGTAAAAAACTCCTTCTTGTAATAAAAAATAAAAACAGATTTTGATTTATAATACATAAAAAGAATTAATTGATACGCAACAATGATCTGTTTTATTTAATCTGCATCAACATGATACCGTTTGATGTACATATTTTTGTTTGACCCACAATTAACTAAATGATATAAGAACGCTATCAATCGGACAACTAATTACAATTGTCTGGATCAGATGGCAGAGTTACCGACTTATGAGAGTCCAATGTCCACATTATTAAACGAGGCTTAGCTGTGCGCGGCGCCGGCGGCGGTACCAGTCTTGTGGGGTGACATACTGGTGAAAAGATTACAAGACTTTTTTTGTGACTTCTTTTATTGTATTTTTATACATTATTTTATGGATTTGGGTCCAAAATTGATATTTAATTCAGTTTTTTACAATTTGGAGCTATCCATGTCTAATTTTAGAAGGAAATGATTTGTTAAGTATTTAAACTTCATTAGACATTTATCAAAATTCTGGTACTGAGCAGAAAACAGAGACTCAAAGTTTTAGTATAAAATTCACTTACCCAAAGAACTATGAAACAAAATCCCTATCTCTATTATCCAACAGCGTAAAAAAAATGAGCATTGTAGCTTTTTACCTTTGATTGGCAATTTTTTTTTTTACTTTAATTCTTGACCAGAATTCGTCTCTGAGTTCAAAAAACAAATAACTTACAATTATTATTTTTGTCTTAATATCCTTCCTTAGAAAAATATTTTCCATCGTCCGTCCTTCCCACCCGTATGTACGGCGATGTAGCTCGGAAACTCGCTGACGGGCAACATGCCCCTTTGTGCTACATACTATAGGACATATACAGCGCACTCTATTAAACTTCACCGTGGCCCGGATATTTTTTGATAAAAAAAATATTATATAGATCATTCTTTAAGTAAAGCGTATTAAAACATCTGCAAAGGACGTGTTTTTGGTTGGGTTTTAATAAGGTCTTGTTTTACTCCGAGGGTCCATGTTTTTTTTTTCGCAAAAAAATAAAATAATATTTTTAGAGAAATAAAATCAAAACACAATATGAGATATTCAGATGTAATATCTCATATTGTGTTTTGATTTTATTTCTCTCTTCAAAAATTACCGATTTTTATCATTAAAATTCGTTTAATAATATTTGATTGTTACTCGTACTTATCATAAATCTATTCAACGAATTACAAACTCCTTTTAAAAACTTATCGAAATGTAGCCGCCTGCAGTAATAATATTGTTATTTCATCTTACACTTCGTCTAAGCATCTCGTACATCATTACGTACAAACGCTAGGCATCGTCTGGCAATGCGTCGCGAAACACTCCACGACACAGGAATAGTGTAAAAGTCACGTACTAACGTCACTGTAACATCTTTCAATCGCCTCCTTAAATATATGAGGAAATATAAATTATTCATATTCGATTATCTATAGTTTGAAAGATCAATGTTTGGGGAGTCAAATCTTTTTGTTTCCATATAAGTGGTTTTTTGGCCTAGTTTTCGAGAAGTTTGAATTTAACCCAAATTGTGTTTGAAACAAACTCTTACAATTATTTCCAAGTCATTTGTTCTTATAAATCAAAAGTGCCAGAGAAACGGCTTACTTGAAATAAAAACTTATGATTTTGATTTTGACGTCGCACATAGTGAATTTGACGTGGTGTCCTATACCACTCCGTTAACCGTGCAGTCATTTGCGGCAAGATATCCGTAGTTTGCAACAGCTAGGTAATGCTAAGTAAATTAATGAATTATGGGATAAACTTTAATCCATTTTACTATTAGTAACATAATCGATACCATGAGATACCACTTGGACAAAACGTTTTAAAATCATTTTAAATGTCCCAATAGATCTGTCACCAATGTTAAAACAACTTCTTAACAATTCAAGTCGAATCTACTTTACTTCCGCAGATTACGATGGAAACTGCAATTTTTTACATCTTAAAAGAATAAACAAAATCTACTCGCCTCGTCCAATCCGTCGCATTTTCTTTAACATAGAGTTGCAGCCACTAGACTAGCGAGTCATTAGAATATAGCAATATTTTATAAAACATTTTTAAAGAAAAAAAAGGTAGAGGCATTTAAGAAATGTATTTAAATGTGTTTTCATATATTTCAAGTTCAAACCAGTACGACGCACGGTTATTTCAATTGTTTCACTTATAATAATGTAAACAAATGTATTCTTGAAGAAACATCCCGAGAATCGGTAATCTATGATCCCTGTTTCAAGAGTGTGTGAATCTTAATGTTTTTCTTGATTCCACAGCACATTCTTGTCCACACAAAAACACATTTTTCCTGACTGCTCTGAATACAAATATTCTATATCTACTCTAGAATATATATTATTTCATCTATCCCCACACTCGTCATCTCAACATCGATAACAGACTACTTATCGCGCACTTCGTGGCCTAAGTTTAAAGCGATCTTTTCTCAGATGCCAGTCACTATCTCCGCTTTTGTACAGAGGCTATTCACCGTCGCCGGGTGAAGCGCGGAATTGGACAGCCAAACCCAATTACTGTGGAACGTCCGCACTCCAGTTTTTATTTATGCACTAGTCCTTTGAAAACATGCCCCGTGCTAATACAATTGCCTCTAGTTTGCTGTATTTCTTTTTGCTATGGAAAGTGTTTTGAGGTTATAATGGGTGTTTGGTGTCTTTTGCGTTTTTACTCCAATAATTATAAAGTGTACAGGAAAATCTTTTTTCAGATTATTTGAAAATATGTATGTTATCGTTTTTTTTTTTTATAATAACTATCGTGAGACTGATTCATTATTAAATGATGTAACGGTTTACTCACGCGTATGGGTACGCGGCGGGATCGCGAGTCGAACTGGACTTCGACTCGCGATCCCGCCGCGTCTGCTCATGATTAAGGACTCCGGTTGGGTCCGAAACTAGTCGGGCTACCCCGATAAATACGCGTGAGTAAACCGTTACATCATTTACTAATGTATGTTATCGTACCAGCAATAGTAAAAAAAAATAGTGCTGTAGTAGTTATATTCAATTGTTTAATCTGTATCTGAAGACAAGAATACCCCAATCTTAGTACTAATTAAAAATAATACATACTAAAGTTTATTTTGTAAAATGTAACGCACGTAGCAGTTTGCTAAGGTAATATAAAGAGAGTAAATACAGAAACCAAATACTCACTACAGACAGATTGGATAATCGTCCCACAATTTCCAACCTATGTCACGTATTTAAACTACTATAACGTGCATCCATTGAAATTCATATATCAATAGAATTCAATCAGATTACCGAACTCAAAAATAAATTCTCTATAAAATCTCCAATTTGTATCTTTTATACTCCAACTACTTAATAGGAGCATAGCTAAAGTGGCCGGATTCAATGCATTGAATATGAGTGAACGAGACCCGATTCATTCGAGAACTAGTGAAGTAAGAATCGCTACACACGGTCACGTGCCTCGTCGAGCCAGCGATGATCTTGTAAAAGCACTCGTGCGTCACAGATCATACAGATTTCTGGCAGCGTTCCATTTTCAAATATGATTCGTTTTTAAATTATCTGTGAACGTTTTGTCGTGACTTAGGAATTTTCTTGTTCAGCGATTCAGGAGAATGGGGTGCGGCGTGTACCCGACTGATAACATCAGACCACGATGGAAACTTGCTCGGCATATTAACGGTTTTTTAAAAATATACTAAAAAAAAGAAGTTAGCACCGATTAGAGTGGCAGCCGACCCCAACATAGTTGGGAAAAGGCTAGGCCGATGACTAAAAAAATAAGTCCGCTCCACTAGCATAAACGTAACATTTCGTTTCTTTATTTCAGAAAAAATAAAGACTATATAAAACGAGAAACGCCCATACCTAACTCCAACTAATAGGAAACAGAACAGTCATACTCTTTTCTAGAAACCACGACTTTTGAAAAACATCCAAATTTGTCGTCAGGTTAATGGCAATATTATTCCGTCGACATACATTTCCACATTTATTTACCTCAAAAACTACACGAATACTTGCAATATTATCATACAGTACAGGTAGAAAACAGAGCCAAAAAGAGTCAGTCAATAAAACACTCGATTTAAAACACAACATTTTTACACAAACTTTTGCTGCGAAACTTTGTTTTTGGCAAGCAGACTTGGCGTTTCAAAGTTGTTCGGTCCAACCGACCATGGATCACAGCTGGGCAAACTTGAAACCAACGGGTGCTTGATCCAGCCTCTCTTTTTTAATTAATACCACTTCGAACAGAGAACCGAAAGAATGCTTCAAGTCATTAAAAGTTTTAATAGCATTTGACTTCGAGCTGCAAGGATGGTAACAAATTTTAGTCGAAAACTTTTTTGGTTTTTGAAACTGTAAGAAATAGTTTAGGTGGCTTGAGGTTTTTGAATGGGTCAACTGTTAATAGTTCAAAGGGGTAGAGGTCAGTCTTTAACGGAATTTGAAAATTGGGCTATCCAGGGAAATTATAACACATTAAACAACACAAAATCTAACAAAAACGTTAGGTGAAATCGAAAATACTACAAATATTTTTTTTCTAATTGCGTAAAAAACAAACCAGTTACATCCCCTTCCAATTTTAAACGTGGTTCTCACAATTAATGTTCAAGCTTTTTTTCGTAAGCTACCGAACGGTGAAATGCGTATTTAAAAGTCACTTCCCTCGTGCCACTTTTATTTAAAACACCAAAACCACAAAAGAACAGTATATTTAAAGCGCAATCATTACCAAATCCCCCAATTAAAACCACAGAACAGCGGTGGACACCTGTAAAAACATAATTCCGTGTGTAAGGCCTTACATAGGCCACCCTCTGCCTTTAAATCGAAAACCAATTACGGAAAAACTGTACATAAATACAGCCGAGCATTGTCCGGACGTGTGTAAACGTATACGCATATAGAAACGGTAAATGCGATAACGTGGAACTACCTGAGCTCTGGAAGAGCCAGATGAATTATTTTAAGCCATTTCGAAAATTGTTGTTTTAAGGATTCATAATCCAAGGGTAAAAACGGTACCATATTACTGAGGCTAAGCCGTCTGTGTGTCTGACCGTCCATCCGTCGGGCCGTCTCCAGTTAAACAGAACCCTCAGAGTCGCGAGGTCGTCTCTCTATTGACCGGTGATTAAAATGACAAAAAAAAACATTCGAAGGTATACTTTTAGTTTATAAAAGCGGTATTTTAGTAATTTAAACGTTTAGCTAACAAGTAATAAAATTAAGAAAAAACAAAACTATTAGCTGACGATTAATTTTGAAACAAAGCAAAGATTATCTTTAGGCTAAAACCAAAAACCTATATGCGATTTCTGCCTAGCACAATACTATTTCAACAAAACCCCTCTTCAAAAAAAAAACTAAAATAAAACACACCAGCCCAGAAAACCCGCTCCAATTTCCATAAACACCCAAAGACACATCCATAGAAGTTAATTCCCTCGGATAGAACGTTTAATTAACACGAGTGACAGGGCGATGTGAGTCGACGTACCGACTGGCACACATAGCGAAATAACAATACATCGGTGTGTAGTGCGGATTATAAATGGCGCTTGATTTAAACATGTGGGTCTGGGATGAGGTGATCATTGTACTTAATTAGAATCATCTGAGGATATGGAACTTTTTGGAGGAAATTGCGGAGGTTTTAATATACGGTCATTCAATCAGTCAATTGACTCGGCTTAAAGGGGTTTAGTGCTTGACTTAGGTCAGATGTTTAGAATAGAATAGAATAGAATATTTATGTAATGTTGTTACAGGTTTAACGCTAATATTATAAATGCGAAAGTATGTAATAGTAGAAATATGTAAAAGTCGTAATATATATTCAAAAATACTGTGTATGTGTTTCTGTTACCTTTTCACACTAAATCGGCTCGATCGCGACGGGATTTGGTATTGAGTTAACTGATCTGCGATAATGGTATCGTTCATTGTATATTTTTTTGGGTGATCAGCTTTTGTAAATGGCACAAGTGACTTAAAAATAATATAAAACGTTTCAGAGTTCAATATTGTGGTTTAGGTTCCAATTAAAGGTTAAAAAGTGACTTTCAGACTCAGGTTGAAGCATTCGTGGATCACTATAGCGCTTGTCTTACGCAGGGATCCAATCCGCTTTGCGCACAGCGATAATAATATAATAATAATAAAATCTTTTATTGGTTCTAAAAACATATAACAAAATAATTAAACCCACCAAACTGTGTGACAGTTTGTCGGCGGGAATAGCGCTCGATACATATTACACGGTTACAGTTTCAAAATACAAAATAAACATACAAATACAAAATACAAAGGAACATGGAACTACTTATAAAATTATTCTTTAAGTAACATATTGCGTAACTTATTCTTTAAGGTTAGCTTACTTATTTTAGGATTTAGTTTTCTAAGCCAGTCGTAATTATTATATATCGAGGGGATCAAATACTTGTTGGTTCTTTCACCATAATAGTTCTTTATCGTTGGACGGATCAATTGCTGTCAATTGTGACACGTCTTCTATTATAATTATTATTTATTTTTATTTTAAAATTATCACTATAAAATTGAGCGAGTTTGGCGTGGTGACCTTAACCGCGCGTCTATCCTTGCAGTCACATCTAACACTAACGGCCGCTTTCTATATTCGATCCCGAATCTAAGATTCCGATCAATCCAGATTTTTTTCAATCCCTCGATTGAGCTTGAATCTGCATTTCTTTAATCGATCTCGTCTCGAAATCCATCGAAAAAAAACGGATAGATCGCCCTGCTAAACGTTTTGTTTTACGCATGTGCAGAAAAAGTACTTCATGATTATTAATGAGTAAAAAGGTGTTTTTTTTCTTAAAGCTTATCTATTTTATGTATCACTAGAAATTCCACAAAATACAAAAATAAAAGATTGGGAAGTCGTAGCGGTAAATACTATAATTTTACCTGAAGATTAGAAAAAGCATAAACGACAATAAACGTTTATTGATGAGCAACGGAACGTCAGTCAATCGAAAAGTTGTCAGACAGTTTGACATTAACATAATATATTTTAAAATCGCAAGTTTATTTGTTGTTTGTTTTTCCGATGTCTCAGCTATAGATTAGAATACAGCGGTAATATTCGAGCGCATTCAGAATAAGTTCACGCGCCATCTGTACAAGAAACTGTATGAGGTGTATCCGGTCTACCTACATGGATCCCACTCTGTTTGTTCTGGGCATGGTTGGCAATAATCAACTGTATATGAGACGGGAGTTTGCACTGGTCGTCTACTTGGTGAAGGTGCTTCGTGGAGTGGAGAATCACCCGGAAGTATTGCAGTGCTTGAGTGGCGGAGTGGGCGGCGAAGCCCGCACCTACTGCTGGTTCCTACCGCGAGAACAAATTTGCTCTCCACACCACCAACTTCTTCGAAATCAGACTGACGTGTTTTTAATAATGTAATGTGTTGCAATTTTTGTTTAGTTTAAGTTCTTTGCTGTCGCATTAGGGTAAACCCTGTAATGATACTTCATGGTTTTAAATAAATAAATCAAAACGAGAATATTATAATCGTTATTTATTATTGCAGTATTACAGATATTGGTAAAAGTGTACTTAGTACACAAAAACTATAATACTGAAAGCAAAAAAATTTAAGCGGCAGCTTATGCTTAGCTATCCAAAACAATTACTGAGCGCTGGTCTTGAGCTTAAATCCTTGACCCCGTTTACAAGTACAGAAAAAAAAACAACCACTCGATACATCACAATCACAATTACAAATTTTGAGGACAGAGTTTGTTCTTCTTCGCTGTCACTACTATCCCAGTCCAATAGCTGAGCTAATACTTTAAGATCGCTACCACTATCACTTGAAAATATTTCTATTTTCGCAGATTTCTCAGTACAATCCGTAAAAAACTGGGGATCGCGATTATAGATCAAAAACGTCAAAAATCGATTTGTCAAAACCAGAGATCGGTTATAGAAAACGCATAACTGTTACTTTCATACAAATACCAATCTAAAATCTCGATCCGCCCTCCCAAAGATAGATTGAAGAAAAAGATCGAGAAAACGATCCATGGATCGGTTATAGAAACACTAAAAGTTGTAAATGGATTCAAATGTCAATCTCGATCCGTAAATTAGGGATTGAGATCGAATATAGAAAGCGGCCGTAAGTCACTGCTCCCACCAATTCAAAAAAGCTACTTAATGTTAAAGGCATAAATGGAAAAGGACCCATTGGTAACAATTTATATTCCACATTGGTACAATTGACTACATAGATGAAGGTTTAGATTAATACGTAAAAGCAGGAAAATTAACCAAAAGTACTAAGTAACTTTCTTAAACCAAAATAGAATGTTATCACTTGGCACCTTGCCTTTAATAATATTTTTAAACGACAATATTTCGCATTTTGTTAGTACTTAATTAGCCAGCCTGAAAACTTGGCAAGTGTTTCCAAAATTATCAGGTTTTCTTTTGCAGTTAAGTAACAACTAGTGACCTAATTAGATCTTTATGTATATTAGTTATACCTACAAATAAACAGTCTTCGAACGTTATATTTTATTTTGGGATACTTTTTCACATTCCCCAATAAACTTTAATCATTCATGTTCTGGTGGAACATAGAATAACAAAAATGAATCAGAATGTTTTATTACGAAACAAATTAACATAAAATAACTAGGACATAAAAAAATACATAAAATATAGAATAATATAAGGCAGCCCTCCATCCATATTCACTAACAAGCCGGCCGGTATTACCATAATTTCCAACCTACCTATATTCAGATACAAATCCATTTAACCTGTTTTATATTCCGCAAAAGTGCCCAGAAAAGGCCAAAGGACTTAACGAGTGAATTAGAATTTTACATTGTAATGGTTGTTGGGGAAGGGTGAAATAGGGGTGAAACGGAGGGGATGAAAAACGCCACGTCGAGTGCCATCTCAGCTAGGCGCAGCGCACACTTGACGGTTTTGAACTAATTATCCGGTTGTGTGTACTCGCAAGCGGCAATTCCGCTAATTATTACATTCATTGAGAAACTGTGAAAATTAAACCGTATTTTTTGGTAACGAGTTGTGATTTAAATGTTTTGTCGTGAGAGAGAAATAAGCCGGGATTGGTTTTGTAGTTTTATTACGAATGCGTTTGTGTGCGTTGTGCTTGTTGGTTCTCTCTACTTTCCTGGCTTACCTACAACAATTACAAATTGACTCTCTTGATTTTATTCCGGAATACCTGTATGACTTTATTTAGGTCGAGTATGGTGCTTACTCTGGTAAGTTTTAAATAATCTAATCAGTAGTTTGTATACTTCAACATTGGCGAATAGTAAATGTGAGTTGTGTTGAGAAGTGTTTAAGATATATAATTAAATAAATTCGCATCTAGAGGAGTAAGACGAAACAAGTTAAAAAAACGAAGCTCGACTAGAAATGGTTCATATAACAGTATTTATTACAAGAATCCGAGTGATATATAGGTCACCACGTCAAATTCGCAGGGCATGACGTGATAAAGGGATTTAGTCCCCGCGCGAAAAAAAAACTTGTCCTTAGTCTGGATATATTGTGTAGTTTTGAATTAAAGAATAAAGTGGTATAACAGTTACACTTCTTTAAAAAAATCAATACAAATCCAACCTCCATCTAAAACTTAGACGTATTTAAAATAATGACGGCAATCTTAGCCGCAACGTTAAATCGTGACGATTCACAATGAAACTTTATTTATATAGTTGGGGGTCGTGAAGCGCGGATAAATGCGTGGATCCCGGTCCGGGGGACGAGTGACGTTTGAAAAGAAGCCAAGAAACTTAATATAACTGAATTCTTGGTATTATTTCATATTTACTGTTTATGTTCAAAGTATACCTAGCGAAGAAGTGTATTAATCATCTTCCGGTAACAATGATCAGGTATGTTATACGGTTTTAGGTTAGATTTTTACTATTTTTAAATATTTGAGGTTTTACCATTTTGGCAAGCATCTTCTTTCAAGTACCCTCGTAGCTATTAAAAATAAATATATAGAGATTAACTTTAATTAAGCGACTGAAATATAGTTAAAGAAAAGCATTATAGTAAGCAACGACTTACAAAATTCTAGACCTGATTGGTTTAGCATTGTCTTGAAAAATACACGACAAAAACATTAAAAAAAAATTAATAGTCAATTATTAAAACAATTTCAATTTTTAAAGCACAAAAATAACCGGCCAGAAAAAATGAAACAAAACAAAATAACATCCAATTTAAATCCCGAAATTCGTTATAAATGAAAAATATTAATCCAAATTAAAACGCGGAATCGGAACACATCAGCCGTAACCGAGTTTACCGGCTCCCGATGAGTAATATACCACGCTCGATGGCTCGCAGATTACGGACTATAAATTATTATGAAGCAATCAGTGTATGGCAAAAGTTTTGCTCCTGTTTCGTTTGAGCGATACGACGGCGATGCGATATTGTTTCTTCATTTGAATAAACGAGATTTTCTTACCATTTGGCTGCTTATACCCCTGAAAGTAATGATACTCTACAGTACGTACTATCCCTGATTTAAAAAGGAGGTTGATACAATTGTGTGTTGACGTGTCTGTGTGTGTATTTGTACTCAGTCTTAGGTTGACTATAGTCTTTCACCAAGAGGTCAAGACAGACCCCGGGTCATGATCTCTTTTGAAATCATGATGATTTGTACACTACTATTTAAATGACTTAAAAATATTCTAAACATGTCTTAATTTATAGCAAACTTTTTATTAAATTGGTATTATATTTTTCATCCATCCAAAGTTTTTGTGCGCCGTGCGCGACAGCCTCTATTAATCTTAAACTTGTTTACTACCATCTTCAGAATATGATTTGGAATGTAATAAAAAAGTATTGAGTGTTGACCTGCCGGACAGGGTCCATATAGATTTTTATCATGTTTTTAACCATCTATTAACATAATGTATCTACAATTCTGCTTATTTGTAACAAAGCTCATCCCGACTACGACACGAGGCCGACCTCAGGCCGGCGCATGTAAACCACCCTGTTCACCGAGCGTGAGCCACCGTAGATTTATTGGTAATATAATTTTGATTGATCGAAGCGATTCCAGCCACCAACTTGAGGTTTAAAGCGACGCACCGAGAGCTCAACCGTAATCAATCTTAAACGAGTGAACTAATAGGTTTAGCAGGTGACATAATACATGGGTAGGAGTTTAGTGCAGCGTGTTCGACTCCACGGATGTTAACTACTTGGAGTTTCAATTTTCTAATGATTGTTCGGAGTTTCTGTGCAACTTTGAAAGTAAAGAAGTGGTAAATTACGCGTCTAGTAGAATGAGATTACATTTTGGTTTTTCATAAAATAAAAGTGATGGATTTCAAAATGAATCCAATAAAAAGAAGCCACAAAATAAAAAAGTGAAAACTTGTCAACTTGGCACGTTCCAATCAGCCTATAAAAGTTAGCCAAATAGTCTAGCTATTCTAAAAAACATAATTTGTCACACGTTCAAATTCTCGCTGTATAAAACAGCACGTCAGCGGCAGAACGCCAGTTTTTAATTGCCAAACAGCGTGCCTAGTGCCATTTCATTCAATTACTGGCATGCCAACGCTCTGGCATAACACCGTCGAGTTTTGTAGATAATTCCATAATGTATGTTTAAACTTTGTTTTGCTTGGACGGGGAAGGTAGGCGGAGGTGTGCCGCTGTTCAAATGATAGTCGGTTTCATAAATTATCTCAAAAAAAAAGATAAGTTTTGGCAGCCTATAGAGTAAGATAATTTATAGTACAATGTAAACAAATTAAAAAATACATAGTATATAAACAGGGCAAAAGGATTCTGTATGATGTGATGATTTAGAGAAAATAAATCCCAAAAGATAGAGAGGCCTAGAAGAAAAAGAGGAAAGCATTTGCCCAGCAGTGAGACCTAGACCGGGCTATATAGCCCAATTGTAATTCAATATGTCTAAAATAAAAAAAAAACAGCTTAAAGATACAAAAACGAATTCATTAAACATGCATACATCCTCGTAATTACTATACCTTTAATACCACATAACACGACGAAGCGCCCCCCCTCCCCGCGTCTGCTCTCGCCAACTTGCGGCGGCTGACTAGGCGTTTACATAACTTGCATTTTCGGACATAATTAAAATTTCCACGCTTGGGAATTCTATTATGGAATTTAACACATCCCGCTGCAAGCGGTTTTCAGCTGCAATCATTGTGTTTTACGTTGAACGAATCGTATGAATTTCTGAGAGAGGAAATTTCGAAATATGTTGAGTTATATTCGAATAATTTTATTGTGAAGTTTTTCATTCAAGCATCAATTTTAATGCAAGGTATTTACCAAAACTTTTAAAGTTAAAATTTAAAGAAATAAATTTAACGCAAATGGTAAGTTTTACAAATTAATACACAATTATATTATGCAGATTTTTTCTTCAATCTCGTACAACTTGAATCACGTATCCCTTGATTGAAATTAACGACTTGGAATAATCAAACCAAGGCCTATTTCTAAAAAAAGCCGTTCTTTTATAGAAACTTAAATTACTATGCTGTACTATTTAGTATGGTTCAAAAGTTGTTAGTTACCATTTACAGTCTAATTAAAGATGGAGTATTTATAAACTGAAAAGGAGCATTATAATGCATCTTACAACACAACGTGTAAAGTGTACGTTATAAGATACCGTAGACTAATTAGAAATTGTGCACCAGTCATTAGGGTTGCCCACCACAATGCACGTTGTCTGGCGGTGAAAAGAAAATAGGAAAATCTTGTTAATATTTTCCAAAGATAAAAAGGGTTCGTAAGGAAATTAAGATTTTACACAAAATCAAGTATTTTAGTCGTATTTTGTGTTTAATCCTGTTCTTAATAATATAATTGAATTGTTAGAATCCCAAAACTCTTATTATTTAGTAAACACGATCAAAAAGTTCGAAACTCAAGAATTCGCCAACTAGCGTTAAAACTGGCAGTTAACACTGAACACTGAATGAGTACTACAGAAGCCCAAACAAAAGAAAACTTTCTATTGATCCGCTAAGCAAGTGGTTCCGCAAACCAATTATGTATGAAAGTGTTGTTAGCCGAGTTTCTTTTTGGGAATTAAAGAAATGCCAGCCTTCACAAAGGCTTCGGAAAAAAACAAAATAAAATTACCTACAGGATATTTTTAGGAATGTTTGCCGAACACAAATTAATATTGGTATTGGAAAGTGATTTTGTAAAGGGAGGTCAGAATTATGTAAAGAGCAGAATGACAGGAAAATGTGAAATTCCACTTGTTTTATATTTCTGTTTGTAAGCATGACATTTAAAAAGAATGAGTCCTTCGCACTGATCCCATACGATTGGCAACAGAACGGTATTGTGGTTCGTTAGGAATGGATTACGAAGAAAGCCACGAAAATGCTGCAACAAAGGGAAAATAATATCCATACGATAGCCATCAACTGCAATCACCATCGTAATCTATTACTTTCGCTTTCTGCCTCTAATTCATCTTCGGCATAAGTAAAAACGCTGGTTTCATTTCCATTAATCATTCGTTCCCTAAGGGACACTTCGAAACGTCCGCCACTTCCAAACTTATTAGAGAGAATATAAAAGAACGAATAGAAACAATAAGTAGCGTCCAACCAATGAATATATGAATAAAATCTTTGTCAACTTTTGTAATCAATCTGGAGCGAGTTTGAACAGACGCTAACGACCTCATTCATAACAAACTTGGAATAGGAGGCAGGCCTTAATTAAATCGCCGATTCATATTCCCCTGTCCCGATACCCAATCAAAGGCAGATGGGAATCGGAAAAAACGCTGAAAACGTTGAAGACTTTTGTAATTAGCTGACTGTGGAAGAGCGCAAAAAATATATTTCTCTCGCCCTATGAATATGCAAGGGCGGTATTTGTCGCGAGCCGCGACCACCGCTGAATTATTAATGTTTACGTAAAGCAAACGAGTTTCACTCTAGACATTATGTAGGTAAGCACGGATTACGCTGGCAAGGACGGAACTCCTTTATGACGATGAATTGTCGACGTCAAAGCTTAAGAACTAAGTCTGTTCGGAGCACAATACGATTGTATAACTTTCATATTGTGATGAATTAGCTTACATTTCATTTACATTCGTTGATCCGGAAGGATAACTGACTTAAAGGGTTATCATTTTAATGTGAGAATTACCAACTTAAACTTACACATAAAGCTTACTTTAAGTTGAAATCTTATGTTAATATCTGAATATTTGCTTATGTCTGTAGTGAATGCGATTAAGGGGAAGACAGATATTAAAAAGCCAAAAATGACTTACACGAAATTATAAATCATAAAATAATCTGGTCTTAAATCGGTTTATCTCATAAATAAAGTCTCCTCTCCAGGGTTCCGTACCCAAAGGGTAAAAACAGAGCCCTTAAACTAAAAAGCAAATCTAAAATTAAAGATCACCAACTATTCAGATCTATTACGTCACTTTAAAAAGCAAGTATTTAAAACTCGACCTTGACATCAATAGAACAAAACTTAAATTACTAAAATAGACTTAGATTCAAGTGACAATACATAGCTGTTAACAAATACAAAGCTACAATTAACATCACATGCTCAGTTAGCGATGACTTAGCTCGGAATGCATCTTACAAACTTCTACCTAAGTACCCTGACATCACAAACCAGGACTATCGGCACTGTGGAAGCGGGATGGTGCTATACACTACGCGTCGTGGCGTCTCGCTTGCACACTGGAAACACTAAGTTTAGATGCTCTGAGTACGGGCACTGCACTAAGTTTCTACAAGTTGCGTCTTGCGATGCCCAGTATGTTCTGCTATTGTTTTGGGAGTTTGTTAATTAAGGTATGTTTATTGTAAATTTTGTACTACTTCACTACTCTGACTGTATGAATGAGAAATTATTTGGGAGCTTGAGTTCTTTTTAAAATTTTATCTCATGAATAAAACTGAGAAATTTACTGTAGAAAATGAAAATATACCTCTAGTATCTTGAACATTTATCGAAAAGTTTTCAACCACATCACTCAGTCACTTAAATATTTTTTTAAAACGTTGCACTAACTTAAAAGATAAACACAAAAATAAATCAAAACATACAAGCAAAGCTAACACTATCTGGATACAATTATTTATTCATCAAACAACTCACTTAAACACATTCACGAAATACGCAAATACAATACCAACTTCAATTCAAAAGTAATTCATCTAATCGACTTCCAAATAATACAAATACACAAGAAACAATTAATAACAACAAGCAAATAGTAAGGGGCTGCGGTTTTAGGAAGGCAACACCAAATTTAACAGTATTAAATTATTTTCGATAGCAACATTCGAGTTATGCGCGGATACAAGTTTGAACTGAATCATGTAGACTATGGTAGTTGGAAGCAATGTTCGCTGTTTAGATTAGGGAAACTGGATTGTTTACTGTAAACATTTTTTAGGAAATACTCATTCTTTGCAGGGTTTTCTCATTTTTGGTGGATGAGAAAGGAGAGCTTATAAAATAGCACGTAAAAATTTAATACTAAATCATGCACAGTATTTAGATAAATAAGGAAGAACGATGATGACTGCATGGATAACCGAGTGGTTGTGGTCTCTACGCCAAACAATCAGAATGCGCCGACGTGTCTCAGGTTCGAACAACGCGCAGGACAAGCATATGTGTGATCCACTAATCCTTGTCCTCTATCTGACTGTATTTGCAAATGACTTGAATGTTCGTAAAACCCCCCGCGACATAAGTATTAGACACACTTAAGCAAAACGTATAAAAAGAACGAAATAATGTTAATGCCTCCTCCAATGGCAGCCGCAAAAACAAAGATATTAAATGCACACCGCAGATGGTACTGATAAATAGATAGGGTAAAAGAAATGCGTTACTATCTGATAAGTTTTCGCGCAAACTCCACTTAGGTCCAAAACTAGTCGGGCAATCCCTATAACATACGTCAAGTATCAAATTCAGGTAACTTATTAGTTGCATCATATTTAAGGGTTAAAAGACATAATTAGTAATCAAACACATGCCTACCTTTCATTAATTTCATTTCAGCTCAACGAGAAATAGGTTACCGATTCACTTCGTCGCTGAAATATTATTGAAAATCAGAAATAATTTTTAAGTCACCTTGTGGCAGTTACAGACATTTAAAGGTTGAATGGCGGATGGCAATTTCCGTTTGGTCTGATTTCCAGCCCGTATACCAGCCTTATAGTTTAAGCCTCCATTTGATACAATAGTCATATAGCCAGTCGACTGAATTCAATTTAAAATGACATTTATACTTACTGTTTTGATAGAGTTTCACGTAAAATTTTATGAAAATTCGTGGATGAATTTATGCACAAAAGTATCATTCTTTGATCTTTACAATTTTTTAGAGAAATATGTATATTCTTTCGGTAGAAACACAATTAAAAAAAAAGAACACTACATTTCACTTACAGCTTGTATTTAATTTGAAAGTAGCCGTCTTTATATTCTAAACTCAAAAGTTGCTTCGGAAACATACTTATCCAAGATAGTGCAAACATTTAAATTGAAATAAACATATTTCTCAGTAGACTCTCGAAAGGGGTCGGCTCTCGTAAAATAGCCTTTTGGGATCATTCGCGGAATAAAAGTTAGTATTCAAAGTTGGATAGAAAGTTAGTTCAGTTGCCCGGAATGTTTACGAATACGTAGGACATGGGACTTGCTAGATATTCCTTTTATTTTAGTAGTACTTGGTATATAAATTTGGAAGATAGCTATTTGATATTGATAAGTCCACCTTTTTAAGTATTTTTCATCGTTTATTATCATTTAGTAATTTCATACCATATTTTTATTCATCTTAAAATATTAGATGTAATATACGATTTTATATATTTTTGTCCGCTTACTGTATCTATTTACCAAGATTCATGTTCAAGTCCGTTTAGTAGTTTTAGCGTGAAAAAAGAACAAACATTATGGATGTTTGTTTTTCCATACGAATTTTCGTGTTGATAATATTAGTAGTAGTATTCTTTGATTGTCTATTGAATTTAATTTTATAGCTATGAAGTAAAAGCTTCTTACATGAATTTTATATTATAAAAAACCAAAATTAAGACTTCTGACGATATGACAGATTTATTTTTGCTGAAGTAACAGTAGGTACAGCAACTTTTGTTCATGAATATGACATTTTAAAACAATAAATACAAGTTTCGCTTACCTGACTGATAAACAATACACAGGCAGCGGAGGTCGCAGCCGACCCTCGTCACTCAGATAATGTCAAATCGAACGTTGAAGGATGTGAAACTGGGGTACGTCACTACGTCACAAATTACTCATTAATGGGATTTTAGAATAAATTTGTTTTTATTTTGTTTTAGGAGGAAGCTCTTAACTTATTCACTCGCTATAAATAAAAAAAGGTCCAAATGAGGCTCCTAGAGGACATAGTACGTTGTCAAGAAAAGTTTGCAAGTCAGTTCACAAGTCTTATTAATGGACAAATAATCATAAGTAAGAGTGATGATGATAAAAACAAAGCTTTTTATCCGGTTGGCCAAATCGAGTTCTTGTCTTGTCTCAAGAGACTTCTGCGCTTCTGGAAGTATGGCTGGACAGACCATCTCCTAAAAGAACTCTATGCACAATAGGCCTATTTGGAGTCTAAGTGCGGAAAAGTGTGCTTGGTACTTGGTGGAGCGATCCTTGGTGTTTTCCTTACATCCTGAAAGAATAATCAAGCTCTTACCCTCTCTCAATACACAACTCTACATAAATATAACCTTGATTTACTCGTAATATATTATAATATAGGGAACACATTCACCTTGATATAATGTACGTTAATAGGTAGCTATTATCTTCGTTCAACAATTAGCCTCAATAGCCGTGTTCATTGGCTTCAAACAAAATGTTCAGTGGATTACGTTGTACAGCTAAAACATTATCGAACAAGGTCAAGGCCGGGATATAATATAAGTTAATTTAATATAATCAGCTTTTGCGAAGATTTTACGAACATTCAAATCTCATGTGTAAAGAATAATTGAACATTGAACTATCATCGCGACCGTGGGTTAAGCGTGCAGTCCATTTTTTTCATCTAAAAAGCTAACGAGTTTCATTGTTCGCTTGAATTTATTGACAACAGGAAAGTCTGTGTCGGATTTGTAAAAAAAAAAGTTACATAGACTCCATTTACTGAGTAAGGCCAAAGGATGTATAAGAGCTACACATTGCGTTATAGAAACGGAGAGCACACGAGTGAAATGTTAACCGATTTAAAAAAAAAGCAACACATATAATATACCTGCACGCGGACGAAATCGCGTTCAACAGTTAATATAAATATCAAGGTAAGATTAAATTACTGTACATTTTTTAAAAAGCATGAATCGTCAGCTTCTTACCATCACCGTCTATAGTAAAAAAATAGAAAAAAACTTTTGTCATCTTTTTTATACAAAATAAATAAACAGTTTACAACAAATATCATTTTATATAAAAGCTTAGTTAAATCCTGAATCGAATTCCATTTGTAGTAACTTGTGTTAGGGTTACATTCGTTAGATTAAGCCTTGCCGGTGCTCACCGATAGAAGTCCGCTGGGACTAGGAGCGCTCGCGTCGAGCGGGCTAAGTTATGAGCTGAAGCGATATTGGAAATAAATAGAGAATCGTATTATCTGAATACGAAATTCTGCTGACCTTTCGTGTTTTTCCAAATTGGTGAGTGGATTTTTCAATTTTGTACTTTTTTGGATTTAGTTCTTTTGTTTACGTGCATGGTTATGATTTTCCCTATATCTGATCAGTCCGAAACCGAATGAATTGTTGTTTAAAGAAGCCTCTTTTGAATTCCATAAATGGGAAGAGGCCTAACTGTCTTGAAGTAATATTGCTTCCATATCAGCTATTCATGGTTCAATTTTTTCCGCATTAGATTGACTGTCTTGCCTCTGATCTAAACAATAGTTCAGACAACTATTATCTAGTGTTGAAGCCAATTTTAAATACCCAATATCTTACATCAATCTAAATCCTGATAATACTCACTTAATCATAACATATCTGATAATTTTACACAGAAATATCAATTCAAACCACCGCCTATCACTAACACTAGACCACAAGCCTTACCAGATAATCAAGCCGAGTTAAAATTAATTGAAATATTTAATTGTCTGGAAAATTCCTCTTAATAGCTTCATAATTAGGTACATTAACATTTCATACATACTCAAGACACACATCTTTTAACTTGCGTCTTCGGCACAGACGAAATTGGACTCGAAATGATTGAATGCAGTTGTAAAAGCGAGTAGTTTGAAATATACGGAACCCTTTGTTTAAGATGTATTTATTACTGGCTCGCCGTAATAATGTGTAACTTTCAATTTTGTGTACACACAATAATTGTAATTAGTAAGGATTTTAGAAACGTGTTTGAACATAAATGTGTCGTGTCTCGTGTCAAGTTCTGAACGACGTTCTGGAGGTAAAATATTTTTTTATTCGTTTTAATATATGGTACATGTGGTGTTGTTATTACAAGTTTAATTTCAGTTTAATTTGTCCCTTATGCACTTAAGTAATTCAAGTAAGTATCAATCACTGAGAGGGAAAATATGTCTGTGGCATTAGTGAGTCGGAAATGATCTAGCGGCGGAGACAAGCACTATCAATGCTTTTTTATAGTCAGTCTTTAGCTGTCATTAAACTTATATAGTTTATCTGTCGGGCCTGTTGGTCTAATGATTAGTGACCCTGACTGCTATACCGAAGGCCGTGGGTTCAATACGCACCCAGGACATTTTTTTGTGTAATGAGCCCGATCATTTGTTTTGTATCTGGGTGTAATTTATCTATATTATGTATGTATTCAGAAATATGTAAGTATTTTTATGTTGAGGCTAGATGGCGTTGTGTGAAAATTGAAAAAAAAAATATAATGAGAAAACCTAAACCCTAATAGATATATACATAACAAGATCGACTTAGTACTACTGTTCATGTTAAAGCTTAATTAGGGTGATCGTTAAGAAGCTTACAGACAGATTAACAAGAGATTATCTCTAATCATGTCCTTTGACAATTTACTGAGTACATTATTACCGTTACTATGTAACGAAGTTACAAGTTTATTGTTAGGTGCTAATGTAAGTAGTATCTTAATTTATCTAGTTCTGAAAACAAAGCAGGAATGGAAAGCAATAACTAAATAAATACTTCTAGACGAGTTGTTGAGATATCATAGTGTATGACGTGTCACGGGTTCGATCTCCGCGTATCACAAGCGTTTATGTTAGTCCATACCCCTGAGTCTGGATGGCACTTTGCTTGTGATGTGAATGTTTGTAAAACCCTGTGAGACACAACAATTAAAAACAAAAAATCTTTAGAGTGGGAGTCGTTTTTTTATGAAGTAAACCTACAGCTCCCTTTTAATAACTTCTTCGTGTTGATGTTTCTGAGGGTCTATCAACAGTTATAGGGTATAGGTTGCTGATCATCAGTTACTAAGCAGCTATACTCAAAGAGGTCCATAGATACACCCGCAACTTTTTAGACCGAAGTCATTCACTTTTAGAGATAGTTTTATAAATCGTGAAAATAAAGCGTCATAGTTAGTAAAAACACTTTCAATAGACTGCAGTAGATGTCTGGAGTAAAATTTCACTTATTCTCTGTAATCCTCCTCAAAAAATACAAAAATCCCATAATCATTTCATGCTTTGGAAACCTCAAGGTGATACACCACCTAAGTATTAAAAGCCAGTCCGTCTGCACAAGTCCCTCATTGATTATTTCCATGTTTTAAATAAACTCTTTGTGCCTTTGTCTCAGACGTCTAAACCGCGCCAGATTATTCTTGCCGGTTTATTAAAAGCTCGTATTTTTCCGTGTCTCTGAGTCTTTAGATTTTGTAGCGGGAATTGTGAGGACGTTAAGATTTATATTCTGTTTTTGTGTAGTAGTTAGGTTAAGTTTTTAAAGAGGATTTTAAGTAAGAGGATGAGAATGTTTTGTTTAATTGATTCATTAGTTGTAAGTATATTGAGATTGTGTAAAAATCATGTCAGTCCTCAGTTTAATTTTATTTTGGATTTTCATAAAAAGGACATGGATCAAGGACTATAAATTCTAAGTTTCTTAAAAATGTATGATGGCTGATGATGATTATGCTTAGGGTAAAGTTGACACACTAGTTATTTTAGTTCATCATCATCTACGCAATTAAAATACTTTTTTTTAAGAGAATTTTCTTTAAAACTCTTATCACAAGCTTATACTGGAGTAGGCCTCCAGTCTCACCGTGTTCCGGAAAACTATTTTAATTCTGACCAATTAATATTCTATCACAACACAGCTGTACCTATATCTAATTGGCGAGCGGCGCTAATGAAAAATACGCACGCTTCGGCATTCAGCATCGATCCGTCGACGCGTTTTATGTTACGTGACTTAGTGACTGCCTGTCACACCGAAGTGTAATGTAGTTTAGATATATCTTTAAATAGTGATTCTAGGTCAGCAGTTAATATTTCTTGGTCGGCAAATCATTTAACATATAAAATTTTGATCGTGCGAGCCACTAAAAATATTACATAACTAAGCAAAGCAATACGATGATTTTTGACATTTTTATGTTAATTATATGTAATCATTACAATATAATTGCAGTTCAAATCAAAATGTTGATAATAATGTTGAAATAAACGTTTTCAGTAATTCAGAAAGATAATTTCAGTTTTAGAGAATATAATTTCATAAATAAAGGCCTCAACTTCATTCATTCGACTTATATAATAATTTTATTTCTTAACGAATTCATTACCAAATCCGCATCGGTGTAACAGACATCCTACTTAAGCTTAACATGCAGTTGGCGTAGTAGAATATTGGAACAATTTATGAGAAGACCTTTGTAATTTAGAAGAGCTCTCAAATTGAAGGTATGAAGGTTGACACCTAGGCCTCTCCACGGAATTTAGATGACTCATTTTGAAAGGAACGAAACCTTTAAGTCTGGCCTTGTCACTTATAATGTGATCACCTTTTGTGACGCTGCGATTTCTCTTGGGGGGAAGTTTTAAAGTTTTGAACAGGATATAGGTATCGAATTTTAGGGAGTTCCATTTCTTTTGAGTGTATATTTTGTTAGTTATTTCAGTAAATTTAATACGAAAAAGTTTATTTTACGTTCGGAGACAAAGTTTTAAAGATGTCACAAAATATATATATTTTTTTTTTATAACACACTTAATTAATTATGCTTAAAATAATAAGTTTAGTAAGAGTATGAATTTAAATAAGATTCCTTTTGTAAACGGGAATCGTTATAACATTGAGAAATTAAATCCTTGCATCTCATGGGTTTTCCTAAACAGTCAAGCCACATGCACAAAGACACTCAATATAAAGCGATATAATTATAGGGTTACTTTCGGGCCTGAAAAGATAGCAAAAGACACTCATTTTTTTTCGTGAAAATTCATACGAATTCAATTATTTACGAAGCCGAAATAAATATTCATAAAAGAACTGTGTCAAATCACATTTCAGAAACACGGAAATTCCTTCAAAGTAACTGTGTAACAAATATCTCTGCTAGTGTTAATCCAGGCATCCCGAACCGTGATCACAGTACGTTCACCATGACGCCACGCCGGACAATACTCTGAATTATCTATACAAATCCAGCAGGCCAACTACTCGGTTTGCCCCGATACAATACGCTATTTAGTTGTAACGTTTATTCGGACACATAGACACATGTCGGCTGAATGTGAGTGAAATGGTTTGTTGTACTGGTCGACTCATGTGTGAAACGTTTTGATTTTATTTTAGCTATGATTTTTTATTTTGTATGGGATTTTTAGATGTGTTAAGTTTTTGTTTTTTTTTTTATTTTTGTCTAGTAACATCTAATTTAAAAATTTAGATATTTAAGAGAAAATTTTTCCATATGACCCTGGGATAGAGATCGTGGAAGGATTTGGAGCAGGCCTTTACTCATTTGTGGGACATTGTAAGCTAGATAAAAATAAGCTGAAGAAAAGCACTTTTGGAAAAAAGTTAAATAGATAACACCCAGCATCACGCCTTTTCTCTCTCTAATTCTTCACCGCTACGATGGCAAGCCAATTACATTTGTTATTAAACTTTAAGCCTTTTAAAAAACCTTAAAACAAAATTCCATCACACCTTCACAAAAACGAGATAACACTACACAATGACATGCCCATCCCTTTCATTCATCTATTACTTAGTTCTCAGCAATGTTAATAAACCCGCATTGTGGACAAACAAACTCTATAAAATCATACAGTATAAACGTCTCGACTCCTTTCTCTTGCAAATCACCAGCCAGTCATTTAAACTGAATAATTCATTGCTTTCACTGGGTATTACTTTTAAAAGTCTTTTATTATTCAATATTCAAGATTTTTGGGTGATTGTGTCGATAAACCGATTTTGCAAGTCAAGATCCTTAGAATAGTTTATGTTACCTATTATTTTATTGTAAGGTAATCGTGTCATGATGGAAACATCGTGACGAAATCAGCTCACCTGAGTTTTGGTCTAAAGGTGGGTTGAACTACGTCACAGGCATATGGATAACTGAAACCAGAACCTCAAATACCAGTTAGTACATCAACTTTAGGAAAAAAAGAAGAAACTATCAGCATGATAGAGCAAATTGAGCAAGTTTCTGATTTATATTCCGAAATACTTAATTATTGGTTCGAAAGTTGATTAATGTGTGTAATATAAACTATTGCAAACTGGCATCCACATATACTACAAAACAAATACGACCCGCAGAAAACAAATCTCCCAAAAAGCATAAAGAAATACAACACCTGAAACTTAAGCTCGTTGCTCCGAACTGATACTCGATCAAGATATATGGCCTATCTTCAGATGGAGGATCCATAAAATATACGACATTTTTTCAATGTTTTCACATGTGACCACATTCGCACCCATTCAATACAGCCTACATAACTATATGGTATCATAAAACACCATGGCAACCTCTCAACGAAATTGAAACTATAAACAAGAGCAGGTGAGGCGAAAAATCAATCGTCTTAATGGGAGTTTGGTTCGAAGATATACATTATTTGGTTCCTTTTCATGCTATTAATTCTGCTCGTCCAGTTGTGAAGAGATATGGTTTGAAGGTCCTTTTAAATATCCATGATTATCGGTGGGAGAGAATTCGGGATATCCAAGTTTGGTGCTGTGCTCATCCGCGTGCGATTTTGTTGTATTGCTTGTACTATAGAATAAAGAGGTTTTATTAAAAGCTGTGCCTTACGAAATTTAAAATACAAAATTAATGAGAATAAACTTAATAAAATCTACATTTTTTATCGATGCAAGAAGTACATTAGTTCGGCTTCAAAAATTAAAATGTAAGAAATGAAAGGCGATTAATATTCTCGCATATAAAATAATACCTAGTAATGCAATTATGAAAATTAATTGAAAAGCAATCAAGAAATAATTTCGCATTGAACGATACACTTCAGTCAGCAATTATGATTGTAATCGACATTCATAATTAATGTTTGATTGGATGTCAATGATTGGAAGATAAGTACTTTTTAATTTAAATCATTTACATTTTAAAATTTTTGTTGCTTTGCTGATGTATTTTTTTTTCGTTAACATTATAAGTATTTGAAAAAAACTGCATCGTCAAAAATGAAATACTAAATAAAACTACATTTTTTTCTACTGACTACTAGAGCACTTAAGCTAAGCTAAGATGAAAGGTGGGCTAATCGGTGCTTTCTATTTTCTTTAGACATCCAAAAAGTGCTACTTAGTAGCTTGATTTGAATAATTAATCTTTAATTTTCATTTACATATTTTTTCGCTTTCTACTAAACTCTCTAAATTTCGGGAACAGTTAGAATGCTTTGGCCAATGATTTTAAAAACTTTATAGAAATCCAAGATCTACCTTTAAACAGCAGCAATAAAATGCGGAAAACGGCTAGCACCAAACCATACACAGTATACCCCAACAGTCGTCACTACATGAACAAATCTTACGTTCAAAATTAAAACCATAATTTCTTCACATCATTTCAAGAAGACCACACATATGTACTATCCAAATCTTGTGAAACAAAACACTACACAGTTCAAACACTCCAGGCTCACCGTCAATAATCAATCAGAGGTCTCATCACTAAAACTCCTTCGTGTTATTCAAACAAGTTACAAGCGCGCAATCTGTAACATCAAAGTCAGCTAATCGAGGCTGTAGATAGGGCACCGGGCAAAATTGAATACGTCCCAGGACAATCCCCGAGATAGATACTAGCGTGTGGTCTAAGGCTAAAACTTATATACAACGGAGATGATGACTAGGTATAAAAAAAAACTAATTAGTTTATTAGTTAGATCATTGGAAAAGAATGGACGCGTATTTCTTCCTTATTCAGAAAACCTAAATTGACAAAGATTAACTGCTTTTAAGTTTAGGAGACAGGGCTTGTGACGTAACGATATGGTAAAATTTATACTCAATCGTGACGTTACGCGTTTTTTTACCTCAAACTCAATAAAACCGTTATAAATAGTTGTGTTTTTGTTTGGATGATGTACATAGGGCTATAGAGAACATAATCTTGCTAGTAGTAATTACGTTGTTCAATTGACCTCTCTTGTCCAACAGTAAATATATTATTAATTTCTAGGTTAAAAAACCTTTTCTATCAATTTTCTTCAAGAAGATTTTTTTTTCTTCTATCTTTATATTAAAATAACATAAAATTTCGAAATAATTAAGCTCTGAGACCTAAGCTATACTATCAAAAACGTTTCTCTAAACTTGCATCTTTTACTTGGGACTCGAAATCGAATTAAAATTGCCGTACACTCAATTTGCGACATACTTCTACCTATATCTATACTTAATTAACAAAAAGCTCAATTTTCAGAATTGTTTATTATCCATCATCCCATTGATATACAAATACGATGAAAAAAAAACATGCAAAATACAGTTGTTTTTCTCAAAATAAACTAGCACACTCATGAAAAAATACACAAACACACACACACTTATAAACAGCCATGCATATCGCGCAACGATTCCTAATTCGAAATCGCCATACATTTCCACCTTACTATACGAGACTCACTTGACGTGAAGCATCATTGTATTCAAGTACACTGAGGATATGCGCTCACAGGCGTAAACATTTTTACTCGACCACTCTACACTGACCTCCCACACCTTTCCACACCGAACAAAAACAGGTGTCACAACGGTCATTGGAAGGAGGTACAGGGCTCCAGTTAAATGGTCACCGTTAATAGTATTGGAGGCGCCATGGTTCTTTATGGTTGAGACGACCGTGCGTGCGGCGCCTCGATGACGTCACTTATGATGCGTGACGTCAGAGTGATGTAGAGCCGTTAATTGTTTAACCCTCTAATGTTTGTATGCAAATCTTACTGCCTTGCTAAACTGCGGATATTAAAGATGGGACGTGGGGAAACTATTGAATAGACTCATACATTTTATTGTATTTTTCTTATTATGTTATTTTTGCCTCGCAGAAAACGTATTTTGAGTGGCATTGATTCAAAGTAAAAGCGTCACATTAAGATTTAAATGAAAATGGTATAAAACACAGTTTATTTTAGTTAGTTTAGAAGTTATTATTCTTATCTAAAAACATAAATGAAAAAGAGCAGTTAGATTAAATCTTTAAAAGTATTTTAATTAAGTTAGAAAGGTTATTAAACTTTGCAGGTGTTTTAAACATTTTTCATTCAGCTACTTTCGCGATTTGGACTGGCGATATATTTTCTAATTTATTATGTAACTACACTTGCGTAATAATAAAAAAAAACATTTTTGTGAAGGCCTCACTGCTTCACCTCGTCTTTGATTTTCTTTAGTGGATACAACTTGTGAAAATTTCAACTGTTTAGGCAAACGGGTTCAGTTTTTACGCTATGGGTCTAAAACCTTAAAAAACGTTAAAGCATCCATTACACCACAACTTTTTTTCATCGTAGGTACACATACGTTTCTAATCTACATCGAAATTCATAAAACTTCACAACAACCCGAAGAATACATAAAATAAAAACAATTTAAAAGTATTTGGTACTTTCTTTATAGATTACAACACAATACCTTCGGTGCGCCACAAGGCGGCCTTTTGGCATGAACAAGTAAAAATTCTGCCAAAAGCGTACTGTTTTGAATTTGTGTGACACGCGCCTAGTCGCTGAGTTTGATACAAGTTTTCCTAGTTCTTGATCGTAGTTTTTGTGGCTATTGTTAAATGAACTTAAGTACCTAGAGATAGAGATCATAATTATGATATAAATTGACTTCGAGGCACTTCAGATGATTGTTTTAATACTGTTTTGTGTATATTATCTCCTATTGCCAACGTTTTTTCTCTATAGACGAAGAAGACCTTAATCACCGGTGCTGTTCTATGAAGGGTTAGCGATCTACAGGGCTAAGACAATTTGACACACTACTCTAAAGTTACGAATAGAACTAACGCGACTTTTACTTTTTAGTTCAATACATCTTATCGATTTGATTACAAATATATTTTATTTACATGCCAAAATGTCCTTACGACGTTCTTATTAATTTGTAATTTGTTTTGAACTCATGTTTTTCCTACAGACAAATTCCTTAATGTAATATAACACCTCGATCTTCCCTTTTGGGTAGTATACGCACGAATGAAAAAAGAATTCCAATTGTACCTGAAATAAAAAACAAAGGCTAGATATATTTCCAATCACGTCAATACATGTCTACGTCTAACCATTTGGGTCAAAGAGACCTCGATTAAAGCGTCTACGTAGAGAAACCTTTTATTTGGAGACGAACAAACTAGCAATATAACATTCTGACGATAAATGATCCTAAATTGGAATCGCGTATCTTATATATTGCCTGCCTACATTTATTATGGCTTATCGTTTACAAAAGTACGAACTTCTTCTATAAATAAATGTTTTTTTATAGAAGTAGATGATTCTCTTTCTGAGTTTCAGGGTAATCCGAACCAAAAGGTTGAAAGCAGAACGATGTTACTAAGACATAATTGCCTGACCATCAGTCAGTCTATCTATATGACTGTTACCAGGGTACCTCATAAACCGTGACAGCTATAGTAAAAAAATGAAGTATTGTATTCCTAAAAAAAGAGCTACGTTAATAAATTGAGAGTCACACATATTTTTACAGATCATTAGTCCAGCATAAACCAAAGTTTCAGAGCACAAATATAAACGACCAAAACTACCAACCACTAAATCTCAATAACTCCACATACTTAAAACCCACATAATTCTATAACCGAAAAAGGACAATTTAAAAATTTGTTACCAAAATCCGTGCCAGAAAACTAACTTTGAACACTTTTATATGGCTTTACGCTGTACAGTGGGCTAATACGTGCAGGTTGTCTTCCGTGCCAGCAAGTTTCGATATAAATCGTTGGAAGGAGTGTGGTCTAGAAGATAGTGGCCAGAAATTTTGGCAGCAAGCCTCAGGCCCAATAAGGGAGTGCGTTTACAAGACAAAGTCTCAGCTTGTTGCAGCGTTTAAGTGTTACCAAGCAGCCAAGCAGCCAAGTAATAGTAGAGAATTGAATTTTTGTTTTTATGCTAATTCTGGCAGCGTTCTGCTTGTAGGTTGTATGCCAGAACATCTCGCTTGTAATATTAACGCTGAGACCTTGGTAACAATTTAGGAACATTTTGGTCAAAGTATTTTAAAATAATATTTATTTCCATCGTTTTGTATTTCTAAAATCTAAACTTCAGCAGGATATGACTAAATTTAAATTGTATATTGACATAGAAATATGTTTCATCATAAAATTAATATTCAATAACAGAACGGTTTACGTATAGATCGTGCACAATTCCAAATGAGAATCACACCTATTTATTCATGCAAACAGATGCATAAGTGAATAAATACACAAAACTAAAACATATTAAAATTTAAATTGATATGTTTAACAATCCATAATATTTACATAACATAATGAACTCATACATCAACCTGTTGAATAAATTATCAATAATTAAAATGATTTTGTATTCACAAAATATTTAACATAATATGATTTTAAATTCGCTACAAATGTTTGAGTTTTTATGCTGATAAATTTCTACCATGTCGTGCCAAGTTACTATATAAAGTGAAGTCAAGAAAGCAGTTACATGGAAACACAAAGGAATATTATGACTTCGTAGTACGAGATATTAAGGAAAAAGCTATAGAAATAAAGTTATCGGGCCAATAAATCACTATATTTCCCAAACGATTATATGTGAATGATATAATTTTTCTAAAAGCTTAGCCTTTATATTATTTACAAGGGCAAGAACAGAAATATCATCCAATTTACTTCAGATATTATAATTTTACCGCTCGTCATCGTAGCACATCTGCTACGCGGACGCTACGAGAGCGCTACGCTTGAGCTACGCAGAATATGCTTTGTCATTCACGCCTCGTTTTCATTACAATCGACGTTCAATTTAAACGCAAATAGGATTTTAAATGGATAATCTCTTTTATGTATTGCTAGCTTCTGTCCGCGACTTTGTCTGTGTTGACTTTAAATTAGATGCAGAGAGAGATTGCTTTTTATTTTTACAAAATAAATAAATCACATTAATCGAGGAATAGTCGCTAAACAGAAAACATACTTTGTTTGAATTGAACTTCAAGAATCTCAGACCAAAAACACGTCTTTTATAATAGGACAGTCTTTTTCCAACAGTAGGTTGCCATTGGATTTAAAGATGCTTAAGGCCTTTACCAAGAAGAAATTTAATTCTTTTCAATGGGTTCCCAATATATATTAAATTAATCCAAATTATTTACGTTACTTATTGCACTGTACAATACAAGTCCTCATGCGCTTTTAACCAACAAAAACAGGATAATGAAAACTCATATTCCGCACCCAAAATCCACATAAAATCACCATAATAACAGCACAAAGACGTACAAGTAAAGCCTGCAACAATCGCGTGATTACGGGAAAGTGGCTGCTCTCGCCATAACGCGCAGATGAAGATATGATCCAAGATACTGGTCATGAATAATTCTATTGCCATTACCGGTGCGGAGGCTGCAACCATTCATTTGAAGACGTTTTATTGAACTATGAGGTACGAAACGATTCACGGTGAAGATGCAGTTAGAATGAATTAAATTTATATTTTCTAAAAATGAAAAAAACATTGGTCACCCATCAAATTTATGATGGTACAAACGCTGCTTAAAATTTACTTTTTTTATTAAATTAAATAATTCATCATTATTCAAACATATAAAAATACTCCATATCATATAAGCAAAATATTTTTATTTAATATTTTAAAATCAGATTTCGTTTACCTCCAATTCACCTTAAAAGTGAACCAACCATAACCAGAGTATTTCAGACGTATTTAACATTTATGTTCAATATTTATCTTTCACTTGAGATTTCGGTATCCTCAGAAACGTATTATTTTAATACTTTCAAAATGTTATTTTAGTTATTTTCATTTTATTAAAAAAATGTTCGTAAATATCAGTTATATTTACTCTACTTTTTGGCTAAAATAAAATATATGTGATTCAGAATCCATTTCATTCCTTAAGACCTTAGGGGTCTCTTAAATCAAAAGCATTAGACCAACAATAATAATTCAATCGTTTAGACCACATCAATGGCAATACATTTGGGGTTATAAAATTTTCATACACAATTCCGTAATGTAATCCAGTTTGAATAATTCTGTGAGGTGATACGGAGTGGCGGCTCGAGATAGCGTTTAGGCCGATTTCTTGGCACCGAGCCCTCAATAACCACTTGGACTTGGACTTGGCCTGGCCTGGCTGTATTGCAGTCTGTAGGCTGTAGGCGGGCTTGGAGAGAGTTCACTGAGTGATTGCTTTTAAAGATTTCTGAATGTTGTTAAACTGTTTGAGGTTTAGGGATTTGTAAATGAAACAGAATATCTAGTTGCGACATGCCTAATGGAAAGACCCTAAGGTATGAGATGAATTCGAAGTACCAATATTTACAAGCGTGGCTTTTAGATGTCATTCAAATTCTTTACAAAAAGTATTCAAATAAAGTATTAAAACTCTTTTTTTTTATTACTTTCATTAATAGAAGAAAAAATATTTGCGAGCATTTAAATGTGTAATTTGTTATCCAAGAACTGTAACTACATGCCATTTCCACTTAAGCAAAAACTATACAAATAAACATTTCCTATTCCAATATAGGCCAGTCAATATCCAGTACAAAAACGAACAGTATACAAAAGCCAGTTGAAAATATCGAATTTTATAGGCTTACAAAGTTTTTTTGGTAGGCTACAAACGATTTGTTCCCACCAAATCGTTTACCCGAATATGTATACACAGTGTGGTGCCGAAATTGCGTTCGAACTGCGAGCAAAAAAATTTATATTATGAAATTTAGCGGCCGGCCGTAGCATAAAGTTCGGTAAAGTTTGGCCACAACAAAAAGAAGCGAAAGGAGGTCAAGTTATACTAGTTTATGAGCCCTCGAAGGTGGCACGTGAGACGTTAATGGGGAATCTATAGAAAAGTTTATATACCTACCTCTAGATATTGAAGTTTCGCCGCAAGGAGTTTGTATATAAGGTTGTTTTGTTTCTGCGAAATTCTTTTCTTCTAAATCATCTGAAATATATAAATAGAAATGAAAAGAATCTCCTTTGTATCCAGTTTTGTGTTCAGTTTAGATTCACTTCCCAAAACATCCCTTCCATCGATCAAATTGTCATTAATGAACAGAAAACCGAAGCCAGTAAACAAGACATAAATAATTACAAAGTAAATCATCCCACGCACCACCCCCTCACTGCAACCCACACGTTTTCCAATCAAGACTCCGATAGCACGAAATAACGTTCTTGAACTTCAACAAACTCATTCGGGAAGTTAAAGAAGTGTTCGCGGATGATAAGCGTATCATATTATCAGTGTGTAGGGGTAATTAATTAAAGCCGTGGAGCGTCTTAGCGAGGTCTTGAGATTCCCAAACTATCGGCTTACTCGACTTCCTGCGACCTGGAATGTTCAGGATATTAACCTCTTGGTGCTTAGTACGAGGTAAGAGCGGAAGCGATTTTCGGTCCTATATTTTCGACATTACTCAAATTCCGGGCGATAATTATTACGATGGCTTATTATTTAATACTAATTTATTTGGAAACACGTTTATTTTTTTTTTGTAGAAGAGACGATTAGAAAATTGAACTGAAATAATTTATTTCGGTACAGAAATTTAACATCAAAACTAAACAGCAAGCTAACAGTGATGATAGGATAAGCTTGTCTCCTTCAAATTCGAGACAGAGGGAGATGAAATCGTTCCCTTTAAAGCAAAGAAGATATAGTTTTAGCTACTAAGATTATAAATTTATTTCAAATTAAGTAAGGAGATTCTCTCAACTGGTAGATAGAATATAGATAATGACAATAAAAATAAATATTATTATACTCGCTCATCCCATTTGCTTTAATCCACGACTTAATAATTCCATAACTAACGCTAGATCACTATGGTACTCTATTAAAACACGATAAATTGTTGATCGCGTCTCCAAATTTTATAACTTTGACGACGCAATCAAATTCTATGGTACGGTTATGTCTGTGTGACGGATGCTTGAGAGTAAGTAATAGGAGATTGCGTGTGACTAACTTATACTTAGTTTGTAAACTGTTTATCTAATTAAATAGTTAAAAGATTTGTTTTTGGGGTTTGAGTTCCTAGATTATTTTTTATCAATGTTTTTAGTTCATTTCAAACGGACAAGTGTATCAGGCGGTATTCTTTTAAATTTAAATATTATAATATGAGGTTTTGGTTTTCTAAAAACTACTTAAACATGCAATAGAATTTCCAACAACATGACCTCTTTTGTGTAATGAACTTAAGTCTAATAAAAAAAAACATTAAATCAGAATCAACGAAACTACAATCATATATTTTCTACCTGCATAACGAAATACTTATACATCACGATAGTTATTATAGAAATACTTATAGTACAAAAATAACTACAGAACATTGCCCTTAAATATCACACCTTTATGCACCATAAAAACCTTAAACTCCATAAAATAAAACAACGCGAAACGATATGTTATCGTGAAAAACAAGAAAATGTTAATAACACAGAATTGAAGGTAAACACAGTACTTACGGAGGTTTATAATTACTTTAAATACACATTATAAAATAAAAGCCGAATCAAATATCGTTTTATCACGGCATGTACTTGTGTTGTGCATTTTATTACTATTCGTAGCCATTTGAGTTTTACTTTTAATTAAACCTTCACGAAGAAATATTCAGTTGTTTTCTTGATAAACAAATTTAAATCAGTTACTTGGCTAGTAAAACAAAAGGCATTAGAAACGTATTAATTATTGCTTCATTTAATAAGCGGATTCAACAGATGCTTCAAGTCATAAGTTAGATGGATGACAATTAATTTTCTCAAGGTTTGTTGTAATGGCATTCAACCGCTTTCTTTAATTGTCAGTCTGACGTCAAAATACTTTATTATTTTTAAAATAAATAAACATCAAAATACTAAAAACATTTATAGCCTACCAATACAGAGTCTTTTGATACGAACACTGATCATCAAGCAATACGTCCAATGAATACAACTTTATAAAAAAAAAAGTATGAATCAGACATTTACTTTGCAAATGTTTTTAATTTGTTGAATCAAAACCACCTTTTCACGAATGTTCGAGGCTGGTCTGCTTGTGAAAGGCATCATACACACATGCTCTTTTATTAATGCTGCAATTAAGTCAAAGAGACATTTAATTATCCTCGTTTGCGACGCGCAAACAACTCGACGTTCAATATTTATCTGTTGGTTATATTACTTTTATACTTTTTTGTCAATTCCGAGGTTTTTACAGGACTTCGCACTGTACGTATTAAAGAATGACTCTATTACCAAATGTGTTGTCTTTATCATCTTCTAGTAGAGTTTAGAGAGGAATATACCTACATTTAAGAAACTATTATTTTCTAGTTACCAATTAAAATTAATGACGGTAATTACTAGGATTAACGAATTACTGGTGTCGGCTTCTAGTTTCACCAGATTTAATTTAATCTTAGGAAGATACTGGTCATGCGATTAACTATCTTAGTGTCTACAACACATCATAGAGTAAGTTCAATATGATTGTGGAAGCGTGTTAGCAGTAGTAGTACTAGTAGATAGTAGGATTCCTGACCTTCAACAGCTGTGCATACTAAATAACTGTATACCGGTGTAAGATTAAAAACAATTTAAATTGCTATTGTTTTTAAAAATATTTCTTTAACAAATAAATGTTATTTTTTTCTCCATATATCAGTTTCATTTATTCCTCGACATGACGCGTTGACTCATGACGTCACTAGCCGACTCCAAGCAATTTGACAACACACCAACAACAATGGAAAAAACCTTTTAACTTGCCAACGGTCCTATCTCAATATTGTGTTAACTGCTACAGTAAACCAGACCTTACTTATCCTAATCCTAAGTTAAATAGAACTAACCTAAGGTTTACGTAAACACTTAGTTACATTTACTCGTAAATACAAGACATTTCCTTGAATACAAGTTGAAATCACAGTCACAATTAAAGGTGATTAAAGCAGTTATTATTGTTCAATCAACTTAGTTATATACAACTTTTAACAAATAATAAGAACATATTGAAAACAACGCTTAAATTGATTCTACTAAAAGTTACTACGTAACCGCTTTACCAAAGCGCTTATTGACCATTAATAAACTAAAAAACTATCTAAAACCATCATTTTTTGCTTAAGCTTGAAGAAATTGTCTTACCTATATTTGAAGTTGTATAAACACACGAACATGTTAACATAATTATATTACAGCAACATAAAACATGTTCCCACAAAATTCCTAGACAATTGAATAGCAGCGCTACATTGAAGCGCATGTTGAAACAAAACTTAAACACACAGAGGGAACATGGCGGCCGCTCCATCACCAAGGAGGCGACGCGACACCACATTTGCATTTTATTAAAATCACAATTTTATTTTAAAACGTCAGCCTTCAAAACCCCCGGACTTTTATGGAGGATTTCGGATGTCTCCCTTAATTAATTCTTGGCTGTTTTGGATTTTAATCATGCGCCTTTCTGATTAGGTCTCGCAATAAAGTGACGGCAGAACTGATTAGAGGTACCAGGGGCTCATAAAACGTGAAGCGATTGTGAAATATTGTGGTGGTTTAATTTCAGGGGATTACACTGGATCGGATTCTTGTCTTGTTATTTAATTAAAACGAAATAAGTTGCTTTGTTGTTTGATTTATGGGGTGTTTTTTTGGTTTTTGAATGCTTTTATGTATTGTTACGTTTCTTAATTACGTCAGCACTGTTTCATTAAAAGGTATGGCATTACAATCTGAATAATATTACGTACACAACACATCTTAAAATGTTATCAATGGCTATAGTAATAAAAGCAAAATATTCTTTTAATTATAAGTTTGTATTTAATCCAGCCAATATCTCGTGGAAAAAGTACAAAAACTATTTATCTACGTATCTTCAATACCAAAAGATTTTATAGATCGTTACACATCAAACACGGTTATCAATTCAACAAATATGAACACAAACATCAAACTCCAACGAAAAATTTTGTCAAACATAAAAATTCAAAACTATAAAAATCCACCGCAAATTTTACGATTCGCAACGAGAAATTTTTAATGTGAAAACAGAGTCCATTAGTCAGTAAAGTTCTTTGAAGCGACGACGTAGTTTCATAGCCAAAACAAACGATGAATCATTGCCAAAATTCTCGTGGCATGGGGGCCGCATTAGCTACGGACTACCTATCTTCGTGTTACATTTTGTAGGCACTTGTATTTGGTAACTGAATTTAATATGAAATTGAGCACATTTTTTTGTACGGCGAAGCTTTGCTCGCTGGCATGTGTTGTAATAGTGTGGCTGCTTTGCTTGGAATTTTAGGGATACGTGTAGGTGGATACAATTGTTATTTGTACGAATACGCTAAACATTTGCTAAATACCTTAAGAAGTCTAGTAAGTACAGTCTCATATTGGTGTTGCAGAAATGTATAAAAAAATCTTTGTCGTTTCTATCTTAATGCACTACACTATCCTTCTATTTCTTTCTGTCCAAGGCTGTACAGTTCAAACTTTATTGACACCTAGTAGGGTTGTCACAAATAATTTAATAAATATAACCTCCGAAGCCACTAACCCATTTTTCAGCCTTACACCATACAAAAACACAACCAAGATATGAATAGGAATGCCACAAACCATAACAAAGTGCACTATAATTGCGTGAAGCCCTGAAGCCAATAAATATTGTCAATGATGAACGACACATCATTCTCCAACATAACTCAAGCCTTCTTAACATCTCTAGGCCACACCGCGACCCGTCAAATGCGCTCTGGTCGACCATAAATTAAAGTAAATGATAAAAAATGTTACCGCGTCCCAAGCAATTTGTATTTGAAATATTGTCCCGTCCTATCTTATTTTAATGTTCCTTACTCTCTATGTAAATAGGTTTTTTCTTCTTTCCTTAAAGGGAAGAATTTTTAGAACGAGAGTTTTAAAAAGTGAATTAAAAAGGGTGTGATTGCTGTGTTTTGCTAACGTTTTTTATACCATAACTTTTAGAAAAATATGGTTATTTTCTTAACTGTATGCCTAAACACGTTTAAAAGCAATACGCTTGAAGCAACGTGATCTATTTAACTGACACAACTTTCGTGCATTTGTCGGGATCTGGACTAGTCGGGCAATACTAAAAAGAGCAAGTGAGGAAACCGTTGAATCAATCAAGCGTAAAAGACTCTCGGAAGTACCTACAAAAATGCCTAAAACTGGTCTTTAATCGCAAAATTTCAGACCCAGACCATTTTCATTTAATCACAAAAAGGACAAAATTGACATTCAAAAGAGTAGGGTGCCGATTTTAATAGACGTGTTACAGCAGCTATTAGTAACAAAAAAAAGAAACAAATCTAAATCGAAATTCTATTTTTAAAGCCGTGCACCGACACGTACGCGTATCTCATTCTTGTAATCAGATCGCGGCGTCTGATTGGTCACAAATCCCCGTACTATTGCAGAGCTAGTCTGTATTGACTTGTGACACGCAGCTCACGACATTGAACAACCTTAGAACTTATATGACTCATAGAAAACCGTGTGTTCACATGAGAAATAATATGAACAAAGAACTTTATAAGAAATGTATAATTGCCTGATATGCTTGTTAGTAAATTGGATATGTTCATATTCTAAAATTTTAGAAACTAAAATTTTAACAAAAAATAGAAATTGAAGACTTATAGAAAACTTATAGAAAAGGGTACCATACAATAATGGTAAAATAGAAAACCCAACCCGTGCTTCCGCCTGTCCGTCTTTGCGTCCGTCCGTCTATCACTAGGCTGTGCATAAGAGCCGCGATAGCTAGACATTTGAATTTCTACACGGATGATGTATTTCTATCGCCAACAAAACAAAAATAATTTTATGAGCAAGTTTGATGGGCTGTTTGTCTTCATCCTATTGATACAGAAAACCTGAGTTCATTATTAAATGATGTAACGGTTTACTCACGCGTATTTATCGGGTTAGCCCGACTAGTTTCGGACCCAACCGGAGTCCTTAATCATGAGCAGACGCGGCGGGATCGCGAGTCGAACTGATACCAATATGCGTGAGTAAACCGTTACATCATTTAATAATGAATCAGTCTCACGATAGTTATTATAAAAAAAAAACCTGAGTTCGTCCGACTAGCTCAAAACCAGTTTTCCTAAGAAACTTACAATTAAAGCATTACTGATCGTTAAAAGGTATTCAATATCGACAACATAATTATCGTCGCTTATACTAAACATATTAATAACATTAAATTCAAACCACTATATGACAACCCCCGAAATACACGCAATCCTTAACAAAAACATCTTGATACATTACGTTCCCATTTTAATGGTACCAATAATGTATTCGCACATATTTATGTGACAGTGTCACAAAATGTGAGAGATAATGTACCTTCGATACTACGCGAATATATAGGACAGATTCTGTAAGGTATGGTACGGAATAAATTGTATGTGTTATGAATTATTGGAATAGTGTGGGGGAGAATGGTGGTCGTCTGACATTGAATGCTGTATAGATATTGTTAAAAGATTTTTTCTTGAGTTTCGGCCTGTTTTGTGTTTTTTTGTTCGCGTGTCCGTTTGAGTTCATATTAGAATTATGGCTAATTTGTACAGAAATTATGTTGCAATTCCAACTCTTTTAACTAAAAACTAGGAGAGTATCTAATAGGAAATGCCTCGATTGATATTTGTGAGTTGTTTGTACGTTATTGAAATATGTACTATGTGTTTGGAAAAAAGACGTTTAAGTTAACAGCATAATTGTAAACACAGGAGACTAGGAAACATAGCGATATTTCTAACAACAGCAAGCGTATAAAAGTGTTAGGCATTTAACAATGTGACACAAACATCAATATCAGAAAATCCAACAAAATTCAAATTCTGAAAAACAATTGCAATCAACAAAAATACAACTCCAAAATACACTTGGACGTTGGAGGCACACCGGGCGCAAATATGAGTACCTAATCCAATTGTTTCAAACAACCAATCGGCCAATACGAGACACGGGAAAAAATGTAAATTCGTTAGAACTTGCAATCAGTCGGTCGCTAGTTTGTGGGCAACAGATTTGCATACTGCATTATGCATCGGTGCATCGCGACGTCGTAGATTGATGCTCGCACTTCCATTCTAGTGTTTGGCGCCGAACGCTGGCATTTGTTTAGTCTTTGTCAATGTGAAATGACTTTAGGGAGTGCAATTTAAAGTACACTATTTGTTTGTTTTTGTATATACTGAAGTACGAACAAAGGTATATGTATCTTACTTCAGATAAGAATAAATAAGGCTATAATTCAAATAACAGTTTTGGTAAAAAGTGTACGAATATCTGTTGGAGCTAATAACTTATATAAAAAAAATATTTTCTGTCCTAACTTAGTAAGTAATATAAAATTTAAATGATTTAAACACCCTATTAACATCCAGAAACCATAAAAGAAATCAAAGCGTTGAAATTCCTGCAGCTCCATCTAGCGGCAACGTATTAAAACTTTAATAACATTGACTAATCAAGCCCGTAGACTCGTCTCGTAACACAAACAAAGCGCTGATCACCTCGCCAGCTTCATCAATAGCATTGTCTTTAGCAAATAACACTACCTATCACAGCAATGCAACTAAACAGTTAAAATTGTATGTCTGATCTGTAAAAAAACTAACTGTCAAACACGGTTTGTAAGATACAGCCTTTTGACAGACTAAAATAAGATTTCTTTTAAACCCTTTAGGCATAAAACCCTAAGAAAACATAAATAAAAAGAAATCGTAAGATCACACAGGTATTATTAGAAGACCATTTTTTTAAAAAAAAAAACGACAGCCACTTTTAATTTCAACATTTTGCCAAATAACATTTTGCTAAGATCTCGCATAGTGACTGATTCACCTACTTCCCCATTCACATATTAGGTTCTATATGTCAGTGTAAGCTACATGACACAACATAATCACCGAAACCCGTGCGCTCCCCATCCAATTAGCCGGTCCCCTAATCCTGACAGAACGCGAGCATACAACGCCATCTAGCGAAGCAATTATACATTATATTTACGCGATATTTGTGCAGCTGCGTACGTTGATTTACTGTAAACAAGCTGCAATTTGCATATCACTCTGTGTGCCACTGTCTTTAGATAATATTAATTTAGTTAATTAGTAGTTTTATGTGCTATGAAGAGTAGTGGTTAACGAACTTGTGTGTACTGAATTTTCTTTACTATATAGTCAAATTGAATCTTGATTGACAGAAATTATACAGCCTAATAGCTGAAAAATGGCCAAGTTGTAGCTAAGAGACATCGATTGTCACAATTTTGCCCAAAATATAATGGGAAAGTGACTTTGTCTCTTAATCCTTTTTGCCCTCGCCGTCGCACGGACGCACCACTTAAAGGATTTAAATAAAATGATGTATCGAGATAGCTTTCACATACAGAAGATGACTCATTCAGGACAAAGGCTACTTTCTACCACAAATAGATTGATTGGCAGTCTTTTGAGGAACTCTACATATGATCATAAACCGACTTTCGAAACCCTAAAGAAATACCAAAATATGTCCTGAAATAAATCCCTTAATCATAAAATATATTGGGCTATTTTATAGTAAAACCCTACGACCTCCTTTGGTAACGCCCTCGCAAATACATAATTTAAGATGAGGTAATAAGCCCTCGGGGTCTTATTATCAAAGTATTTGTTTTTTCTTTTCAATAATTTAACCTACGTGTTGGAAGATGGGTAGGCCTTTAGTGTGGGACGCCACTTGTGTCGATACTCTTGCGCCATCTCACCTTCCCGGTTCTTCGAGCTGCGCTGGCTCTGCTGCAGCGGCTGCTGAAAACCTCAAACGGCGCAAATATGGTAATCTAGTTGGTAGTTACTTCTTTGAGCCGTTTGGGGTTGAAACTTTTGGGCCGTGGGGGCCGAGTGCCAAAACGCTTTTTAAAGACCTAGCAAAGCGTCTCGTTGACACTTCTCGTGACCCAAAGGCTGGCTTTTACCTCGCTCAGAGGATTAGCATTGCCATTCAACGTGGCAATGCTGCCAGCCTTTTGGGCACACTCCTAGCCGGCAGCGACGCCGATGAATTTTTTGATGCTTTAATTTAATTTAATATTTTTTTGTTTTTTAACTTGTAAATATTTAACTCTGTAAAATTGTAAATAAATAAAATTAATTAATTTTATTAATACCTACGTGTTTGAATAAAACCTTAATACTAATTGGCAATGAAGTAATAAAAGAGCAACAAAATATGAACTCATAACGTCTTCATTATTAAGTCAGTCAGTGCCAACAATACACGATTCATTATTTGCCCATACCACCCTTGTGAAGGCATTTAAGAAACGATTATTAAAACATTTTCGCCTTAAAAACAGTCTTGTTAGGTCTGTTACAAGGAAACGACGTAATTAGCGTACCTGTAGTTGTTTATTGCTGTATAATTTATGTTTTATTTGTAAAATGGTTAACCAAGTAAAAAAGGCTGATTTAATTACGTGACGTAGTTGGAAATTGTTAATTGTTAGTGTGTACATGCATCAAACGAAAAGCAGTGGTCGACGCAATCAGCTCAAAGGCGAATAACTATACATTAAAACAAGTGGAGAATTATGTACGTTGTGAAGAACATAAGAACAATATAATATTTGACATAAGCCTACGTGAGAAAGTTATGTGATACGAAGTCAATGAAGGCAGAAGTATAACCTAACAAATATGAAAAAAGGTCTCTACAAAAGATCAGAATCAAATCCTTAATTTAAATTAGATAAAAGATAATAAGCTAAGAGGTAGCACTTTTTGTTCTACTAGACTAAAAAAGCCGATTAAAATCCAAACTGTGTTATTTTAACTTTTACTAGTTACTTTATAATTTATTATATTTATTCACTAAATATCAGTTGAAAAATCGAAAATGACCCCACAGAAACATAAAATCAGGATAAAAACCGTCCTCTGTTTTAATCCTGATTATAAAGTATGTGTGTACCACGTTTCGTCTTAATACGTTTAGTGTCTGTGTGTGAAAGAAGAGCAAACATCCATACATACAAACTTACGCGTTAATAATATAAGTAAGATTTCTGTTGTCAGGTCTCATGACCCATATATAAGACCTTATAAACAAACATAATATAAATATTATTATTACCTGAAGTTCGATATTAAACATACTCGGACCGATAACATCAAATCTAGGCGCTACAATGTAGGTTGATATGTTATGACCGTCGTTCGGCAGACAGGGCCGAGACGGCGCGTATCGTACGCCGGCCTCAAAGATCGTACGGCATTGCGCTTCGGCAGTCCGGCTGAGGCAATGTGTAGGTAACAACTTTAAATAAGTGAAGCTCTAAATGTAGAGATATACATAGTTTCAAGAGCTCTTGTCTAAAATAAGAATTAGGAACTTTAAGCTACAGTTTTAAAACAGGTACGATTACAAATTATGTATTTATTGGACAATTTTGTTATAATTGTTTAAATGAAGATATTGTTGTTTTTTATGTGACGCTAAATGATATTAGCACGCTTAATTATAAATATGCGTTTCTTTTCCACAGTGAAACAGATCGTACTCTAGGTGATTCGCTAGTTTTGTTTTTTTTCATAGCTGAGTAGTGTTTAACAATTGTGTATAACGTTGTGTTTATGTATTTTAACTTAAATGAAACGAAACGATAAATACTTTTTAGTATCTAACTGTTTGGGTACCACCGAAGTGTCAACTTATGAAAAAAAAGTAATGACAGAGTCTATCAATCTATTATAAGAGTTTATTCTTACATAACATTTTCATACGAAAACTCAGTATACTAAGAGGAAACATGTGTCTACTTAACTTAGAAAAACTCTACATACACCTAAATACATACCACAGACATCCAAAACAAATCCACGTAACAAAAAGTAAAAACACCGGCTGTTTGCGAGCTACATGTGGCGGACGCCGGCACGCGTGGCGCGTGCGTGGTGATCGTGGACCCACGCGGTACTGAGATGTGGCCGATGGAGAAAGCACTGAACCGCCCACTATCGAACTAAAATCTAGTATTACCTTTTTTGTGTCAAGGTTAGGTTTTAGTGCTGAAGCGTGTACGATAAGGGTGAAGGAGCTTTTTGTTGTTGTTCATGAAGGCACGGATTTAAAATTGAGTTTTTTTTTGGTAAGTTGAAAACGTGTGAAGTCGTGATGTAGAAGTGTACCAAATAGATTTTCTTTTTTATTAATGTATTAATACTTAGCTTATCTTGACTTTTGAATCTGAATTAAAGAGAACAAAATTGGAAGTGCGGTGACAACAAATATTCAACGTAAATAGCAGTCACAGAAAAACTTTCATGCACCTCTGTCAAGCACTTGACAAGTAAAGGCTATATTAATTAGTTGGAGTACGTGGTCCTTTTTCTGATTTCTGTCTCACTTATCAACGCAAATATAAGTTAATAAGTTTTCAAGTCTCATTACATATTCCTCTCTCTAAGATTATTTAATTTGATAACTTGAATCAAATGTCTACCAAACATATCCAACCTATATCTTATTAAATAGTGTAGGTACTAAATATGAACTGATTACGATAAAATACAAACGTATACTTTTTTTTACATAATTGTATCGTAATCACCAGAATATTTCGCAAGAGAGTTCATTTAAAAACCTTTTAGCAGACTTTCAGCCTCTGTGAAACTAAAATCGCAACTTACTAAGGTAAGTATTTTTTAATTAGAGTCAAACTGGGCTTACCATATTTCACTGTGACTTAAGTAACTTTGTAAGTTAAGTTTGAAGGGATTTCTAGTTCTATTATGTGTTAATTTACAATGTCGGAGAATTCTCTTATTCTGGCGGCTATTAGGAGTGGGTATATAAAAGAAAGATTACAACACAAGCAAGTATTCCTTTTTTTTAATACTTCGTCAAATGCCGGGTTGGTTTTTTATAAGACGATTTTCAGGGGCCTAAAAGGGCACTTAATAACGTTAAATTAATGATGTGACTCTAGGTCAGCCCGGTTCCAAAATTCCAGAAGTTAATTTTGAAATTAATCACAATATTATACCACAACTTCATAGATATATGCGTCGAATGGATAAACTGACAGGTAGCCCAAAAGCAGTGTAAAAAGTCGAGATCAACGAAAATAAATCTAAAAAAAGACAATTTACCCTTCCATGATTAAAAAAGAACACACCAACATACCAACTACAACTAACTCTATTACAAACTACCCTCTACCGGCCATAAAACGTTCCCACAAAGTGTCCACATGAAATTTTGAAGTACAATTATAATTCCGTCGCCTCTCAGACTATTATGGAGGCTAACTAAAGTGCCTAGTCACGTGGACTCGATAAATTACAATAAAAATTACCAGCGAAACGTGAAGATAGTCGGAACCGAAGCGGGATGCAGGAAGCTGTGTGAGTCGGGATTGTAGAGTTGGTTCTGTATGGAATTAAGTATTTAAAGGTTCGTTTCAGGTACACCGAGATAAATGGAGGGAAGGAGGTCTTTGCCCTGCAGTGAGACAGTAACGGCTGATGATAATAATAGGTAAGTGTAGGCAGCGCAAAAAAAATAAATACTTTTCACCTGTTGACTTTGGGCAATAATCATGTTATTAAAACCGAAAGTAGACTGAGTCTCTTATTTTTTCTTTCTATCGCGCTCTGAAGAATTTTGATCATTGTATCACGGAGGTTTACACAAACATTGAAGTGACATATACAATATCACCCACCCTCAGAAGAAAGGTTCGTGAATCAAAATAGTATTAAATTAAATGAGCAAATAACATTTTACTTTTATCCAAATTTTACACAATTAGGAATTATAATTAAAAGTCATGTAAAAGCTTAGTCCATTGTCACATGGAACCCAAAAAATTAACAGGTGAACGCGGCTGTAATGAGGAAACTTGGGGAATACCGAAGGATTGCCAATTTAGATATTCAAATCGTGTTCGGTTCATTTTGTGGATATTTTGTGTACATTCACGTTAAGATGTTTTTGTAAATAGAGTCAGATTGAAAGCTGTGTCGGAGAAATTTCTTCTTTTCTTAGAAGCTTGTGTGGAGTGAATTATCGCCGAGATTAATGGCCGCCGCTCAAGTGAGGTGGTTATCGTAATTGAAGAAAAAGAAATGTGTGTTTTTTGCATTAGGGCTTATTTATGGACTTGCCTTTGATAGCTTTATATTCCTTGCTGTTGAAATGCTTGAATTATGTTATTGCTATCATCGTTGATCGTATTATTGTAACTTTATAAAAGACATTTTTTTATTATTTTTTTATGGTCCTTCAATAACACTTCCAGGCAAATCCCTTCCAATCAACCACAAATCATCAACCTTTAAACCATTAATATTTTACAGAATAATGTTTCAATCTATCCACCTTATTATTCCTAACCAAAAATGAAGAAGTTATATATCTTAACAACACCGGCAACACATTAAAAAGCCTTTATTCACATTGGCACATCTCCAATCGGGTATACCTCTATAATAACTCCATAAATCATTTTGGAACTTCACCAACGGCTTATCACTTCGTAAAATTGGAGCAAAACAAGTGAAGGCGCGTCTAATTTGATTCGCACTGTGAATGCGTCTAGAAACTCAATTTAACTGGTAGCCTACCACCTCAACTTCAAATAAGACTGTAGCGTTTGTGAAAGGGAGATGGCAATACACGGTGTAGAGTGGCCTCTCTCTCTTTCTGTCTGGTGGTAACGACACGAAACGGTGTTGGAACTAAAATTGCTGAACTCAAACATTTTCGGAGTTAGCTTGTCACAAAAACTTAGAGTTACAAGTCTTGAGAGTCGAGTGGACAAGCAGGACGGTCTTATTCTTGAGGTAGTAGAATAGATTGCTTAAGTATAAAATACTTAGTGTGAAAATGTTTGAAAACGAAGCAAGACACTTTGTCACTATCCCGTCAAAAGTTTTTGCAATTATGTTTACTAGTAATAAGCAAGTAGTTTTTAAAATTAAGACAAATGACTTTAAGATACTTACTGCCTTGAAACACCAGCAGTTATACTATAATAAATTTTATTAGCCAAAATAAACAAAACGTTATTTTAAATAATCGATTAAACATCAGTCTCTCTCCATTCCCAGCGATATGTCATACATGGTGGTGGGGTCAGTATTCCTAATTTTTCCTCGATAAACATTAGTAAATATGATATTTAAAGATACACGTTCACTTTTATCGTGTTGTATCAGAATAAGTACATCTCATTCATATCCAATACAGCAAACTAGTCGCTTCGCACCGACTATTAGTTGAAAAGCTCTGACGTTAATTTTTACAAGCATAAACATTTTTGTGCACAGCATTTTATCCATGATCATGTCCCTGAAAAGGATTGCTTTAGAAGTGTTGGTGTTTTGTTTTGTTTTGTTTGTCTTTACCTTTTGGGAACAGTTTTAAAATGTACGCAAAATAGTATAGTTATTAAAGCCATTTATAAATAATTAAGAATTACCGAACGTTTACATGAGTTAAAGTAAGCAGACATCAGATTATTTTGTAGCTTCGACAAAAATAGTCGGAAAAAGATTGGTTAACCGTTTTTTTTTCGAAAATAGTAGAAACCTTTTTATTCTAACAAGATTAATAAGGCTATATTTGGTAAAAAGTATATCAGTACTAAGTACGTTACCACAAACCACCGGCCAGTGGTACCATAACATCAATTACATCTAAGATTATATTTAAACCTAAAAAGTAAAATCATTATTACTATCCCGACTATAAACAAAATTCTACACACTTGCCGCTTGAGGTTTCCTTCAACATTTTTTTTTACTATTAATAAAAATGTAGTAACATTAGCCACAGACACTACTGGTCGGACATGATGTATTGCCGGAAAGGCTCTCTGCCAAGGCCTACCTCCATTATGCATGCTGTTGGCAATCTTGGCAAAATTGTGTCATTATGCCGAATACACCAGTTTGGGAATTTTACATTTTTGAATATTTTTTCCATGGGATGTAACGATGAAATATTGTTATAAGTTATTATTTTTTTGCAGATTCCTTGGTTTTCAGAGTTCCTACAGAGAGAAAACCTACCCTTAACTACACTAAGCTTTCGCTATCTGTCTGCCTGTCTGTCCGTCCGTCACCTCACAAGGACATATTTCACGAACAGCACATATTTCATAGCAAGAAAGTATTTTTTTATACATTCTGAGTTGCTGTATTTCTTTCGCCGCTTATAACAAAAAAAAAGGTCGAGGTAAGTAAAAAAAAACGATTGGTACGTTAAAAAAAATAGGTGAGCGACAAATTGTTTTCGAAATTATTATTTTTAGCTGATTTTACGGAACCACCATTTTGGCGAGTCCGACTTAGACTTGACCAAGACCTTGACAAAATCTACGATAAAACTTAGCATCTACTTTCGAAAAAAAACTCCCAAAACACTCCCTCAAAATTGCTTCAATAAATAATAACAGTATTCATTAAGCATATCTTAAGAGAACAACATAAGACTGGTATTATTATAATGATGATAAAGATGTTTTAATTAAGCCATATTTTTTGTTTGTTCATTAAGAGTTAACGAAGCCATGGTGAGCGTAACATGACACCTATTAAAATGTACGCGTCTTTAAGATAACTTTATTACGCGGTGTGTTGATTAGAAAATGTGGTTTGTTTTTGAGTTTATGGTAGAGATAATAGTAAAGGGTTTTATTTAAAGGCGTGAGTGTGACTTTTAATGCCTGTGAAATGGAATAATGGAATTCAGAAAACTTTGTTTATTCTTATTATTTTTGTTTTAACATATAGTATTTCTTTATATGACTATTTCTTGTTACTTGAATATTTTTTGTTACTTGATTTAACTTTTACCACTTAGAATGAAAAGGAAGAAATCTTCTATTCTGTTGGTTAGTCCAAATTGAAGCTTCCCAATGAAGCAGTTCATAAAAATAATGTTCACAAATTACGAATTTACACTGTCGTGTATCAAAATAAAGCGCAATCATTTACATTAATTTGCATAATAATCCTCCTCTAAAGAAAATAAAAATGAACCTTAACCCCAACCAGTTTACAACGTTACAACCACAATAAACCTCAAAATCATCACAAAGCACTAAAAACAAGAATAACGAAGTGCCCTTATATCACGGTTAGCAGAAAGTGGCTCCACTATAACACGATCGCGACAGAGACGGCGCTACACACCGCTACAGTGCTACGCTGCTACGCTGCTACACTGCTACGCCGCTACGCTGTACTACGCTATAAACAACGATACCTTGCCGTGCGTAAATTTTCATTTGTTGCCCGGAGCCCGCGCTCACTATATCATAATTCCACCATTGAACTCTAAAATATTTCCAAAGCTCACGTGAATTACTGGGCAGTCTGTAAAAGTGCCGTAAATCGTGGCGTAACGTTATTTATCGATGAAGTTCCGATGTTGGCTTTTGTTTTGCGGGAATGATCGCTGGTGTTAAGAAAAAGTTGCAGGTTAACATTTTTTGTGAATTGGAACATATTTATATTTTGTAGATCGATTATTTTGATTTTTTTTTAAATCGTTTATTTGTTTCAGTCTACTTTATTTAGCATTTTCGAAAGTGAACTTTGACATCGACAAGCACCGCGAATCACCGAACCTTCTTTATTTATTACCTCTTGTATTACATTTTACCTACATAACGATATACAATATGTTCAGATGAATTATATAATTTTTTTTAAACATAAATGATGTAATTCCCTATCAATTATAAACAATGACATTTTGAACAAACTCTAAGACATTCAAAAACAAATATTAACAATAGATAACAAATAACACTGACATTATATCGACGCCTATTCATTCTTCCAGACATTTAACCATAAATTCTTATCAGCCAACATTACTATAGCATCACAAGTAGGTAATTAACAAATAAAAGCACTTTTATTATCAACGCATAAAAGAATAAAGCGTAACCAAATGTGAGTGTGAATGAGTTTCAGCAAATAATGTTAGGTATTTGTAGTTTATTGCCAATGTAATAAAGAAGACCTATCTAAGTCTAAAGGTAATTTCTTAAATTGATAAATGAAAAAAAATCTTAAAACACACGTCTTTAAATGTCCATTCAAATTTTATCAAAATCGGTCCAGCCCTCTCCTAGTTGTAAATTGCATCGTCATCGGGTTTGAAGCTACCCTGAAAATTTCAACCTGCTAGCTTATCGGGCAGTGCTTCAAATTGAGAGTTGCAAAAATCCAACCGGAACGTCAAACAAACAAGAAAGTGAGTGTATAAAAACGTGGGGAAAAAAACTAAATATTTCTCGATTATTTGAATAGAAAATTAATTTAAAATAACTCATAATCATTTCAAATATGAACAAAATAGATTTAAAAACAAGTAAAGGTAAACAATTATCAAATAAACTAGCTGTTGCCCGCGACTTCGTCCCCGTGGGTAGAAGATATAAGTTATGATTTATACCTGCCCTATTTTTTCACATTTTCCTTTGTATCTTCGCTCCTATTAGCCGCAGCGTGATGGTTTATAGCCTAAAGCCTTCCTCGATGAATGGTCTAGTCAACACAAAAATAATTTTTCAATTTGGACCAGTCGTTCCTGAGATTAGCGCGTTCAAACAAACTCTTCAGCTTTATATATTAGTATAGATAATATTGAATCAACATTTCAAAATCTCAGGTACTATTGTTAAAATTGAATTCGTCTCGTACATCCCGTATGGTCTAGTGGCTAGGATACCTGGCTTTCACCCAGGAGGCTCGGGTTCGATTCCCGGTACGGGAATTCAAGTCACCTCCTTTATCTGCTTTTGTTTAAATAATAAAGATTTGCATGTAGCATACTTTAAGATAATTTTTACAGATTTTTTTTTGTCCTTTAGACATATTATTATTATAGACAGTATTTCCTTCTTTGAAAATTAAATACTATTTAAAAAAATAAAGAGAACTTTTGATGTTTTGTACAAAAATAGTGGGAGTCAATGTTAGAATATTTTATGCCGTAATTTCTTTTATCATTGTTACGGGTAAGGTAATCTTTATTGCGTTTAATTTCCGCAGTAGGTGGGCATAACGAATTAATTGAACCGTTACTCTCTGACATAAATTCGGTAATTCGCAAACTGTTTACCGGAAACAAACAATTTTATTAGCTTAGGTAAGTCGTATGTAAATAGATAATTCAGAAGTTGAGCAAAATAGTTTCACTTTAATAATAATTTGAAACAAAAATATTGACGGTGTAAGTAAGTGAAGGCAATATTATATTATCCGTCGTCGGGCGTCGTCATAAAGTATTAATTTTATTAGAGTTTATTTAAATCGGAACTGTATTACTAAAGCTCCGCTGTCTGTCCGTCTCACACTAGGCTGTATTTCATGAACCGTGATAGCTAAACAGTTGATATTTTAGTTGAATGTGGTATTTTTGCTGCACAAATTAAACAAGTTAAAGTAACAATTTGGACGGACATTAATTTGACTGCACGGATAGCCGAGTGGTTGAGGTCACCACGCCAAAACCACTGTGCGTGTCGTGTCGCGGGTTCGATCCCCGCGTAGGACTAGTATTTGTGTGATCCACGAATGCTTGATCTGAGTCTGGGTGTCATTATGCATGTGATTTGTATGTTTGTAAAACCCCCGTGACACAAGGATTAAACTCCTTAGTGCGGGAGTCGTATTTAAAAAAAAAGAAAAAGAAAAGAGAAATTAATGTTTTTTTTTCCTGTAGCCAATTTATACGTTATCCTTACCGTCGCAAGTTAGACTCATAATTAAAAGGTTCTTTAAACGGTCTAGCTTAACTCAAAAGCCTAACAGATTAGACCTTCTGCGTTTACTATACAACGAACATGTAAGTTAGGCGTAGTGAAATGAGGGGTGGTTTCCTTGCAAGTAGCTTTTTACAGCCAATAACTGTGCTAATAACATTGTCAGTAAAATGCTTTTTACGTTCATCGAACGATCTGATACAAGGTAAATCACGTGGATGTACCTTCATGGTTATGTCTTTTTTTAATAGAACTGAAGTATTTTTGTGATGTTAAGTTGTTTGTTTATTCGTATCCTGAATGATATGTTTTTACGTTGTTGTTTTTTTATGTGCTACAGACGTGTATTGTTATAACGGCGACATTACTGGACAGGTATGTGCCTATTTTGATAGTAACTATCGTGAGAATGATTCATTAAACCGTTGTGTATTGTATGTTGTTTATATTTATTGTTTCCTTACCCAAAGGCTGAAGTTGGACCCTGTTTCTGAGGCTTTGCTGTCATTCACCAGGGAATTCGTATATACCTTGAGCTAGATAATTAAATTTTTTATCCATACAGCGTAAAAAGAGAACGTACAGCATATCATTAAAAAAATGTATTGCGAGAGTTATTTTTCAAACAATTTTCTAACATTAACTATGGTTATGTATGTTACGGTGACAAATTGTCGGCAAAAAATACTAAACTATGATAAGTAAGTCCTATCTTGTGAATAATAAGGACCAATTCGAGTAATATAAAGTAATCTATTTATTTCCCAAATCAGTTAAAAATATCGAGAGAATATTACAAGAATTTAAGGCTAAGAATAGCCCACACATTACTAAAGAGCATAAAATACCCTTACAATTTAACACAAAAGTAGCTGAATCGATGCATTTAAGGCCACAAAACGTTAAAAGGAAATAGCGTTCAAAACTTTGATCAGCGGCCAAATGTAATCCGTACCTGAAAGGTCCCGAATTCACGTATCTTGGCACGAATTCTTAAACTGTCCCAAGCTATGTTAAAATGAATACCTAGCCGGCGGTGATTACTAGTAGAACTCGATCGAATATCACGGTACTTTCATATTACTTAAGAGATGTCTTCCTTCATTTCATGAGACTTCATGGTAGATGTTTTAAACCTGTTATATTTTTTATAATTGGTGAATTATTCACATTGGCGTCCCAAGAGAGTTGAAAATTGAAGTTATTAGAAACATATATAATACTAAATAAACGTTGCTAAACAATTCTAATATACACAATTGATTTAGATTTTAATGTTAGGCACTAACAACGAAGCCCAAAATTACGTTATTATTATCATGTTTCCTAAAACAACAACCCCCACACAACCAACAACGCAATAATAAAAAACTAAAGTTTATTTCAGTAGACTTTTCCCTTCACTTACAAACTCACACTCCACAACACAACAGTGACAAAGCAGTGACTACCAATAGTAGTGGCAAGTTTCCTCTGTATAATGTAGTGTAGAAATTTTGCCTACACGCCGGGGCAGGTAGGCGCTGCGGAATTACTTAACGACAGTTCTGAAGTAACGGGGAGAATAATTACACCGTCACTAGTTGCTACCGTTTATCTGTTCGTGGCTCGTTCTTATATGGAAATTACTATTTTGAACCCTTTACGGTATTATAGGGATGTCGTTTAGAAGCTGTATTGTAGGATATGTCGATGGGAAGTTGTTGGCGTATAGTAATAGGTATGTATGTGTTGCGAGAGTGATTTGTTAGTTAGTGCGAACGTTTTATTGCTATGCTATGAACTTTGTTTTTAAATAAAAAAAAACAACACGTGCAATGATGTTTTTACTGTATTTCCACCTAATCCAGGACCGTGGGTGGATTTAGGGGAGACCCAGCAATATCAAAAAAACTTGTGAGTGAGTTAAAATAAAAGTATACATCAGTTCAATAGGCAAATTAATCAACCATTTCTGTAATCTAGCATTTGCAACTTGTTTCTTCGAAGTCTTTCTTTTAACTATAAAGACAAGTAAACAAACTTAATGAATACAAAATAATATTTGAACCAGCAGCGTTATCTCCTTTGAAAATTAACGGAGTTTTCTTTAAAATATTCTCATTAGCTATTGGTATCACGCAACGATATCACGGGCAACTTTAATTAAATATAGTCGTTAAAAATATTTATAACACCCGACGGCGAGACTCGCATTTTTATTAGTCTTTAAGAGAAACTTAAGATAGGAATAGATAAATATTGTTGCGTTTTTGTAAATATGGTCGAATGTGTCTTCTATAAGGCCTTCCATAACGTTTCTCTAGATTGCTGTAGAAATGTCACTATGACGTCGGTATGTAATTAAAGATATATACCATGTCTAGAGCTAGAAAGTTTTCACAGAGGGTCTGAGCTTGTTGCCGCTATAAGAACATAAAAAATGGTACGATAAGAAATTCGATGGTTGATCATTGTCTCAAAAATACTAATTAAAATATAAAAAATAAATAAAAATAATTCATCCTATTTCCACTATAAAAGCATGATGTTACGAGTTGAAGATGTAGGCGGCATAAGGCGACCCTAGGAGCTCACATAGTATGAATATAGTTTATACATGTTTAAATTTACAAACATTACTTCTTCGCCAGAAAATAAAAAGCCATATACATTTCTAAGAAAAACATACTTAGCATACTAGTAAAACTACAATTTGTTGCCAATACATTAGGAGACTCCTTGGTCCATCGTAAAATGACATTGTAAAGACTTCCAACTGCGAATAGGGCACGAATGTGTCTGCTCTATCCCCGTGTGACTAAAAGCTTTTAGAAGCAATATTATTATTTATAGACATAGTTTCTTGTGTTACTCTTTCGTACAATCAAAGTTTTGCTGTCAATGTTTGGGTTTGTCTGCCCATTATTCCAGGGAAATTGATTGTCCGATCTATGGCTAAACCATATTTTTATTATTTCGCTCTTTGCCAGTGATTTTCTGTGCGCACACCGCTCAAAAAGCCATCTGTGCGTTTGCTGTTGTTTTATAAAACTTAAATCTAAAATGCAATATTAAACAAGATCCACACAACGCGGTCTAGCCACACAATAAGCTAACATACTTATAAAATCCTAAATACATATTACAGTTAAATACACCCCGACATAGAAAAAATGACCGCTTAGATACATCCCAAAGACAAATTGTCCTGTGTAGGAATCGAAGCCAAGACCTCCGATGAGGGACACAAGCTACTATACTAAAAGCGCAATCTTAAAAACATCAGACAATATGAACATACACCAAGAATCCCAAACTACATATACAAACCACGACAAACGCTACCAAAACACGTAACAGATAATCCATCGCGTATCTAACACAACCAGTATTTATCCGTTACAATTCGTGCACTCATCAATCGTGGCAGGTCGCCGCACTAGTCGGACACGCAATTAATCCGACAAAACATGTACAACGGTGACTGAGTTGCAACCGATTGTGTGTGAAACCAACTATTTATCGTGCACCAAGTTTAATGAGACCTTCGGGAGTACATCGGCTATTAATATCTGTTTAGGAACACGATTCGAGATGGTTTAGCTTGTGTGCCGCTTTTTTGGGTTGGTCTAGCTTGTGGTTCGAGTTTGTGTAGATTTATAAGCTGGTTGTGGTACTTGGACGTAAAGGAAATTTGTGCCGGGACTCTTTTTACTGCATAGCGGCATCAATATTATCGGAGCAGAAGAATTCAGTCATGTTAGGACGTTTGAACGTGCGGTGTAAAGCCTTGTTTGGCTTTCCTAATATCAGCAATTCTTCTTAAGAACTTCATATGAGACTACGAAGTATTATTTAGCGACATTCAAACTCTTAACACATTTCCTGTAACTATAAAAATAGCAACTGAACCAATAAATCAGTCAAACACCCAACGACAACCGCTTAATCCATTTAGTGATTTAAATGGAATCGGAACTCATAAAATGGCGGCCATAAAACAATAGAGAACAACAGTTACACGGCCAGTTGTACAAATAGAGACAATAGCTGTATAAATTACACAGCATGAAAACATTCGCGACAGCTATTTGGTAGTGCCAGGGAAGTTTAAGGATGTACGGATGATTATTGCGAACGAAGGCGATGTGTTTTTAAACAAATGCTATTGACTAATTGATCGACCTTTGTACTTTTAGATACGTTATTTGTCTATCGAATTATTTTGTTAGATTTTTTTTAATCAGTGATGACAAAAACAAAGTAGTTTATGTATATGGCGGTTAGTTGTTCTTGTTAGTGTATAAAAAATATTTTTTGCAAGGCGATTCACTATGCTGTATGGGCATCAAAGAGGTTATATGTCACTTAAAAAATAAAGTTCAGTTATGTCATTGAAAGAGAGCGAGAGAGATGTATCATGTTTTAGTTACATAAAGATTTCTTTAATAAATAAATTAATGCGACATCACATACATTGTTCTGAACCCAAAGTAAGTTGCTAAAGCACTTGTGTTATGGAATTCAGATAAAAGGAAGGTACCACAAACACCCAGACCCGAGACAATGTAGAAATAAGAATTTTTACATTGGGGAATTTTTACATTTACCCGACCGGGGATCGAACCCGGGACCTCAGAGCTAGCGACCACTTGAAACCAGTGAGTACGCCACTCGACCACGGAAGTCGTCATACTGCAATTTTAATAAAACGTGACGTTTCCATTATCTCTCTCATACTCGTATACATTGGCAATAGTTTGGCGCTGACACCGCGGCAGTCTGTAAAAAGCGGGCCGTAATTAAATCGGACCGAGCCAAGAAACTGTCAATATCTGTGTATTGTAGGCTCATAACAGAAAACAGGTGCTTACAAACGGGTCTATCCTTAATAATACAAAAAGAAATGTGTCATTTGTGTTTGTAAGCATTTCAATAAAGAAGATATATTATGCTCATGAAAGAAATTAAGTCGGAAAAAACCTTAAAATGATTATACCACATTCTTTAATGGGTAAATGGGCATGGTTTGCATAACCACGAGAATTTATGAATGTATTCTACTTTTAAATTTAGTTAAGTAAGTGGAAAATTGAGCTATTTAATCTATTGTCACCTATTTTGTAAGCCGAGCTTTAACATTACCAGTCATTTTTTTACACATTAGACTCATAATGTCGTTACCGTTTCAACTACTAATTTTTCACCCGATCCTCTTATAATACAACTATATCTTTATACACATATTTAATTCAACCTTAAAATGTATTGCAATAACATAACAAACTATACATAATATTTAACAGCAGTAGTCCATGCAACGCGGTTGCACGCGTTTATCGCATCGCTTTGTCCGAAGTTTGGAGCGATAGGGTTTTATGATGCTGTGCATTTTGTATTCTCAAGTTCGGTGACATAGATTGTTTGGAAACGGGAGTGTTTTTTTTGACAGAGTTAATGTGAAAAGCACTTTGTAATTATTCTATTAAAAAAGCTATCTCTTTTATTTACATATAGAATTTCAAGAAAAAAATGCTTGAGTATTTTTTTTTTAATTCCGCGTCTTCTTTCGATAAATCCAAAAAAGGTATTCGTAGTTCCAAATTATAACTTACAGTGACAGTTATTTCTGTTACGTAAAAGGAGGTCTAATGTAACAAAATAAAACATTTTTTAAAAATACCTACTTGATAAAAAACAAATAGATAAAAATTGATTCTGTAAAAAATACCTTATTCCCATTTACATAGGTAAGTAAACGGTACAGCAATCTGTACAAAACTAACTAGAGAATTATTTACCGTCTACAAATCGGTCTTTACTTTCAAATCCCCAAAAATCTCATCTCCGAAGCTTCCTCGCTGTATGTCACCTCTCACCTCTATCGTTCCTCAAGCCAGACTTTGTGATGTATACCCGACAATGTCACTTTATCTACCAAGGTATACATTACCGTAACACTTAGACGTACTACCGCGAGCCGCCATCGTAAACCTACAATGTAACGCGCGCCATTCGAATGGATTTTAACTGCAGCGGTGATGGATTATCTGTGGGCGAAACTGCGCAATAAAATAAAAACATAGGTGTGTTGATGTTTCAAATATTGTAACTGGGATGTTTATGTCTGCGACTGTGACTGTTTTAAAGACGTGAATATTTTGGGGCCTTTTTTCGGTCTATAAGTTTTGGTTTAAAATATAGATGGTTACAAATTATGTTCCTTATGGGGTCCGTTAGATTAGCCTATTGGTCAAATGATTAGTGACCCAGCCTGCAGTTCCGGAAGTAGTACCAAAGGTAGGCTTCTATTCCCACATACGACAAATGTTTCTATGATGAACACCAGTTTTTACTTTGTATTTGATGTTATTTTAATGAGGTTAGTTTGACGCTAGATGGCGATGTGTGAAAGTTCTTATGTATCATTACATCATGTTGGTCTGTTATCTTCAAGCATACAAACTCTTTCAAACCCCGTACTACACCATAATCTGTTCGAAAAATGTTTTACGATATCACATGAGATTATGGGGGTAAGTTACGAAGCTAAATCTAAAGCTAAAAGCTACTCACAGTTCCTTATCCCTTACAACATTACTTACCATCCACATACTCTCAAAAGTAAATGTATTCACATAAACATATATCAAGCGACGGAAAATTTACAAGTCGTAAGTTCCATAATGTTTCAATTTACTTGTAAATCAGTTTAACTTACACAAACACAGGGCGGTGCAGAAAAATCCCGAGTAGTGCTGCGTCTGTTGCGAACGAGCCCTAATATGTTAAGGGTGATAGGGATGTGGGGTTAAGAAAAAATTGTAAGGAAACTGACTTATTATAGGAAAGGGATAAATCTGTAATTTGGTTAAAGGGAATTGTGTTTTTTGAATGTAAAATCTGAATGCCTTTCATTTGTTTTTGGATAATCAAGAGTAGTTTTTGGCAAAATGTTTTACTTGTAATGGAAACTAGTTAGAACAAATACTTCTTTAATAATGATAAGTAAATTGATTTAACACTTAATAAAATTATTTCATGATGATAGTTAATTCAACAAAAATAAATAGTCTTAAAATATTTTCCTAAAATAAATCTATCGATATAAGTATGAACAGCCCTCCGTCCCATCCCTAGCGTTGCCTTGAGAAGGCGACGCGTACTTTGCATGTTGAGTGTGCCCGCTGATACTGGCAACGCCTTTTGTGCTTCACCAAGAATGCATTTTCGTTATCCAATTCAATTCTAAGTTTATGATGCGGACCGTTACGTCCATCAAATACTGTCTAATACCCATGAATTAACGCTAGAAGTCACATTGATAAAAGAAAGCTAGGTTTTTTTTAACCGTTTTTTGATTTCCAATAATCTAATATTGTTAGAGCGCGGAGCGTCACGACGACTGGATATTATACGGGTACAAATGTTTAGATCTTTTGCTGGTCGTGGTATTTCCCAATGGAATGGTATAGCCATATGGTATTTCCAGTAGGTAAAAAAGCCTATCTTGTTTGACACAGCAATCAAATCTCCATTAAATAACAATCAAATCCTACTATTACTAAAATACTACCACAAGAGCTGATACACCAAACCGATAATGAAAGCACACCAGGTCTAACAAACAACCGCATCGCATCCGCTAACATAATCATAAAGCCACCCAAAAAACGGGGAAAATCCATAAAACATCGGTGTGAAAACTTGGTAAAAAACACGAGACATGTGCCGCCGACATGTTGTTGGCCGACAGTTTCTTGGCAAGGAGAAGGTTTAATTACAATCTGGCCGACCACTCGGGACCACAAACATCCTGGACACATACGACACTTGGCAACCGCTTGCCCGAAAAAAAAGGAAAATCGTCACGATAATTGCGATGTGAATTTGTGAATGGAACGTTTGGTAGCGTTTTGTTTTTTAGCGGGATGAATTGGCAAGCCTGGAGGTTTTCGGACGGAAATTCTTATGTACGTTCAGTTTTACTGAATGACCTAGAACAAGGTTTTTGTATGGGTATTGAGTATGGATTATGGTTGTTGTTGCGATATTTTGGATTGATCACGGATAACGGATAAGAACATGTGACTTTTGTATAATTTTTATTTTTGATAAATATATTGACTGTATTTGTTTTTTTAGTTAGAGACAGACGAAGCATTTAGTATGGTATCTCTACACCGTAGCAAAGGCACTATTTGTTGCTCACATGTGTTGAGCCATTTTCTAATATCTGTAAAAATAAAACACAACACTACACCTTTCCATAAATATAATCTTGTACTTTTATTTTAAAGACAAAAGGCATACACACATTAATATAATATTATAAGAATCAACACCAAACTGATGCAAGGCGGAGGCGCGTTTCAAAACTGAATTATCTACCAAATATAACTCAGTCATCACAAACTCTACCTTACCACCCACATTTAAAGTTGCTAATCGTTTGTCCGAATACATTTTGAAATAGGATTTTCTCGTGTTTAAATCATTGTTTAGTAGATAACTGAGGACAGACAGCTCACGTATTTTACCTCACATGTAGTTTACAAAATTGTAGAGTTGTACAAGTGTAGTTTTATTTGTTTCGCCACCGGCTTTTGGATTATATTTCACATGATAGAACTAGAATTTAAGTTGGTAATGAAACAGACTACGGAATGAAACATTAATATGATTACAACACATATGATAACACTATTATGATTATTATAATTAAAGTGACAGTTTTAACTTTCCGAATACGGAAAGCCTTTCGTTCGAATGCTTTAAAGTGTTAAGTATTTATTAAACATTTGGAATTCAGGATGTGCCTAAGTAATGCTGTTAATTATTGTCTTGTAATAATATCAGCAAAACATATAAAATGCCTCTTGAAAATGTTAAATATGTCACTTTTCGAAAATGTAACATTTCATAAAAATATTTTTGAACTATTATTAAACAATGAATAAAATAATATTATAAGGCACTACGAGCTTGCTCTTTCGGGTGTGAGTTGAAGAGAACTAAGAACTACTATAAGATGCCACATAAGATTATTACACTAAAATATGAGTTGTAAAACAAAAGGAACACACTTGTGCGATATATCTTAAGTTTAAAGATAATGACGAGTATCGGATTTGGATCGTCGCCACACGCGCGGACAGTGAGCCGATTTAGGCGCGCGCCGTGACGGGAAACTCAACGGCGACGTGTCACTCAGCCTCTAACTTGTTAAGGATAATTGTGGGAGGTAGGGAGATTGGAAAGGGGGAAACTTGCAGGCTTAGGCCAGCCTATTTTTTTATAAACTGACTTATTTTGTTTGTTCAGTCTTTAAACTGTCGTTTCTTTTTTATTTGAATGGATAAATCAATAATCTTAATTAAGAGAATCACGAATGAAAAAAGTCTTTTTTACGAATGGGAAATCATCAAATACGTCGAGAATGAGGCCTCCTTTTGCCCTTAGTGCACCGGGCCACGGTAACCCTTTCGGACAATGTCTACGCAATACTACGATGTTAGTGTACGCAGTGCATGAGAATAATCCTCAATCGATATTTAAATTAGGTTTTGTTACTAATACGGAAATATGGCAACGAAAGCGTTTGGTTTATTGTATTATCTAAAACAAACGTGAAGTTTTTTCTTAGGTTCAAACCTGAAGCCGTACTATCCATTGTTTTCAATTCTGACATACACGTCTCTACATGAAACTCTTTTGAAACAAACAAAACAGGATACATCTGAATATAATTTATAAGCCTAACAAAAGTTTAATTTTAATTAGAGGAACTTGAGCACGCACTAGACGGGAAGTGCCGTGGAATATGTTGTCGTGTTTGTTCGTATACTAACTGTAACACTTGGGTTTCCTCGACGAAATTACAATTTGAAATGTTGTTCACAAAATAGAGGAACTTAACTTTATTATTGTGTTATAGACCTGAAAGGTAACTGTGCAAAAGTTTTTATTAAAAATTTACAAGGTAATTAATATAAAATTATATATAAAGAGTTTAATATCCTAATATTGTGTTGATAGAATCTTAAATCATAATTAAAGAACGTCAAATGTTTGCTTTGAATTAGTATAATATAATAACTATAGGTACCTACATCCAGGGGAAATTGTAAATTATTTAGAGAACATACAGACAGTTCGTCTCGTTAACATACATATGTCTTTAGATGAGTAAATTTTGAGACGGCGCTAATGTGAGACGGAAAGGAGACGCCTGAGTTATTAAAGGTTATTCCATATTTATTCTCCATTACTTTACATAAATGCCGTTTTTCACTTCAATTTAATATTCCCTGATGTAATAGGTATTTTCGTTATACGAGGGCTTTCGGCTCTCTCATTTGAGAAAGCAAAATATGATAGCTCTAACAGTACTTAATCTACAACATTGCTCATTAATGACCATCAATCCACTGTATGACTTCTTAAAGTTGCAGCTGTGGTAGCTACGGGGCGTAGACTGGTATCCTAGTATAATTATATCACCTAAAACCCCAACGGCCGTACTTTTAGACATGGTGAAAGTGTTTCAGATACCAAATTTATCATTTATTTTTCATATATTTATATGGGATCTTGAATTGTACTATCAGTCCATCATTAAGCTGCCAATATTTTTAAAGAACCAATATTGTCAAATTATAGGAAAATTTCAACGAATACGAGATACATTATCAATATTGTAACAAGGGCAGGAATTTAAGCAAACACCTAATTTAATTTAAGTAGCATTTGAAAATGAATGCAAAGACATTATCGTTACAAAATAGTGAATGTTTACAAGGAAAGGACAGACCATTCCGGCTTATTTAGGTAATAGGCACTTATTGCATGCACTTCGACATTTTTATCGCTACACTGAAAGTCGAAGCCACATCTCAAATAGAGGAAGATCATTGACAATTTAAGGCAACATGCCTCATGTTTTTACGATCACTTACAAGCCGGACCAATCGACTGAATATTTCTGGATGTTGCAAGATAGATCTATCTTCGACACCACTTTCAGTAATTTGTTTTAGACTGAAAACTTTAGGCTATGCAGGCAGGAATAATTTAGAGAATCAAGTACCTACATGTGAAAATGATTATTGAAGAGTCGGGTTATGAGCACCTAGCATATTTTAAGGGGATAAGCATGCATTAAATTTTGTTATCGTGGCACAAGAAGCCCTTGCCCTTTATCAGAACTCAAAATATAGCCTAAAAAATGTATCTAATGCGGTTCAGTAGTTAATCGAAAAAATGTTACACACAGACAGACCAATTTTCCGAGGAATCTCTTGAGAATTTTCCGATCCGAGGCTGTAAAAAATTGATAATTATATTTGGGTTCTTAAAAAAACGGAAAATAAACATTTGTTTCTAAATTTTAGTGTTTAGTGTTGTCAAAAGTAAAATGTACAAACATTTCATTTCATTAAAAAGTATTAGAGAACAGAGTACTTTGTGCATCGTCTCGAGCGAGCGATACTGCTCATCCATCATCCCTGTGGAGGTGACATTCATGTAGGGTGACCATGGTTGTGATAGAACGGAGAATATTACTTGCCGATCGAAGTTAAAGTCGTCTTTTACAACAGGTACTTCAACACATTATACATGTGTATTAGCTTGTTCATCTTGAGGACTAACTAGATATCTTGCAAAAAAATGCGGGAGAAATTGACAGCAGAAATTATAGAACTATTGCTGTCACTGGTCAAATTCACAATACATAGCCTTACAAAAAAAACAGCGTAAGATACTATTTCGGTAATTTGAGGATTTTTTTTTTTCTGAAACTGTGCAAAATTAACACTTAACAGTACCGTCTAACTCCCCATTTAATTACGAAAGCCACTTTTCTAGACACACCTACAAACATAATTTTTCAAAATCTCCCTCTAAAAACGTTCGCATCATGGTCCTCCCTAAAACATCAAGCATTTTGCGGGCGTCGCGATCATATCGATTGTCTTCCAACTCTTTTGTCCGTTCAACATGTACTAATGGACTCAGTGACTTGATTAATACACTGCCAGCTACTTACCCCATTGTACTTTAATTAGTACCTACAAACTTCCTTCGTTTGAATTCGTGAAAGTTATTTGCGAGTTTCCTTTTGTACTGATTTGAATGGTAATTTGTTACTCGAGTAATTTATCTGGGTATTTTATGAAAAAACCTCGAGTTTTTTGCTAAGTTTGTAATTTATTTTCGTTTGGTCGTGTTATATTTATTTTGGACAAGTTGTACTTTTTTAATTTGACTTCAAACTACTCCAAATATGTAATGGTTTTTTCGTCTAGTGTTTTCTCAGCGTTGTTACGAAGCTGCGAAGGTACCTGTTCACTTAAAACATTAGGTAATCTAAGTTTGCTCTTTAGAACCAGTACCTCAAGAAAAAATAATAACCTATATCGCAAACCTCTTACCTAAATCGTAAGTAGATGTTAAATCACATCAGTACCAAATTACCAAAACCTCTAACTCAAAAAGCCAAACAACGTTCCCATTGTGCCAATCTATTCCGATTTCTGACCTATTTAGCCTATCTTCGTAAAAGGATGGAAGGATCTGCGGAAATGTTTTATTCTGTTTCCCCTGGGTGGTTGAGTTTCCGTTCAGTAGATACAAAAAATAGCATTTTCCGCAACAAATGCTATAGGGAGAGCATTATCATTATTTGGTCTGTTGAGACCTGATTGAGGAACGAACAAATGGATTCTTTTGAATAACAAATAACATGGATGGATGTGATGGAACTGGGGGTCTATCACTAGGTCCCGAAGTAATTTTAATATGTTGTGGAAGCGTGAGAGAGCAATACACGGCATAGAGTGGCATCTCTCTTCGACACTCGCAATCATATTGCTTTTAAATTTTGAACGTGTTGCTGATTTTTTAACCGCGAAGAGTTAGTATCGGTTACGATAATATATTATTTGTGTATTGATGTGTACTTACTTAAAAGCTTCTTCGGAAAATGAAGTACTTGTTCAATATAATTACTTGTATTACCGATGTTCGGGGTCATCTTTAATCTTCTATATCATGAAGGACCAGCATCTTCTATTTGTTTATAGCTACTTATTTAAATAAAGTTTATAGTGAGCGTTCTCCATAAATCTATATGTATATACTAACAGACAACTGTGGTACCTACTAGCTTGCATTGCTACCGAATTGGCACCCTTTGGTATGAGATGAGTATGAGTATGAGACCCAAGAAAAGTTTATTTCCACGCCATCTGTTTATAATAGAAGGAATTTATGTAAAGCGAGACCTTCGTTGACACGTATTTTCCATTTTGTGTAGTAAAGCTCTTTATCAAAAAGAGATGGCGCTAACTTCAATAGAGGTTTATATATTTTTCTTCCCACAGAAAGTATAATAAAAAAACAATGAAATCATATTTTACCTTTTTAGGTAGAATTAGCAACACACATTTTGAAATTTGCGAGAATTTACATTTATTTCGAGTGTACATTTTAAAGGCTAGCGGGGCTGTCCATATGGGATACCGCGGCCCCCGACGACAAACGGCAAAAAAGGCACAATACACTCCCAAACGAATAGGTTTAGGTCAGTAAAAGTCAAAAACTGACTTCGGAGGAACCCTAAGGATTGTTTTGATGCTTTGCCATCCGAAAAAAATGTGTGTTGCCTTGCTCAATTAGTAATATGTAAGTTTACTTGAATAAAAATACATACACGAGTGTTGATAAAATTTATTAAATTACAAATACATAACAGGAATGTTTTTAAATATACAATTTATTTCAATAGAAAATTGATTTCTTATTTATATAGTGATGTACATCATTACGTTTTATGTGTAAATAATACTGATCAAAATGTTTACCAAAATATATATTATCAAAATGATGGTTTTAATTTAGATTTGTAACAGTATTTTATATATTGGTTGTGAGGGAAGAGAATCTTTTTTTTCTTTTATGTTTTTTTCTTTTACTTCCCGCTGTCTGTTTTTCAGACATGAATTAGTACGTAATCTTAAACTTAACAAGGAAAGGCCATCCATCCACAGATTTTTGCTTGCTTAAGTTACACTTTATCAGTAAGGATGCTGTTCAAATGTTATTTAGATTTTATCATAATGAACATTTTTTGTCACATTGCATATGTAAAATAGTTAATAACAACATGTATAATTTGTAAGAGAAAACGCAGCATTAACTAAAAACAAAAGACTGTACTCGCTATCAGGCTTTATATCAAGGTTACGGTTGCTTAAGCATAGTAAACTGTGCATTTAAGTCTAAGAATAGAAAGAACCAATAAATATATAATCTATGATTCCCTTTTCTCACATCTTCGCAAAATATATGTGTTGTATTACATGTATTCCATTACATTATTAACATAAACATTCTTTCAAAGTGTAACAGTTACCGATATTTGACCAATAGTATGAGCTAATAATAGTCGATGTTGATAAATAGTTCCGTGTTGTCCAACACTGGACTTCCACTGATATGATGAGACGAGTGATACCTACCTGTGACATACACCCGATTTTTTAAGGATTAAGACATACATTCGTTTATTGCATTTCAATACTCCCCTGAAGCATTTTTTTAAAGAATTAGTTTTTCGCCTATCCAATCCCACCTGAAGCAATATGATTGGTATATAACTAGTATAATGATTAATGATATACCAAGGTCTCATGACTCGTGGTCACAAAGACGACTGTCAAGTCTGAGGATTTGTTGTTCGTTCTAGCATGGAGCACGAGATTTAGATAAACGCATTCCATTTTGGTAATAAATATTCTTGGAAGAAGTTGGTTGGTAGGGAATGCCTCAAGCATTACGTCTTCCCATGTACAGATTTTATTGATAGAAGTATTAAATAAATATTTTAAATACGTAATCCTCGCTGTAATAACCGAGAATACAGCGAAATGCCTCTGTATTTTTTTCTAGTGGTTGTGATAGCACTACTTATGTTATGTCAATAACTGCGTAGTTTAAGGAAGCCCTAGACAGCCAATTATATCTCTTACAAGTGTGATTGTCTCAATGGCCTTTATACAAAAGAATTAGATTGAAACTTAATAATTTTTCAACTTTTTTAATTGTTAGCTTTCAATTGCCGAAGTTTCGATACTTTTGCAGGTGTCGGAGACTAACTTCGACCACGTTGCCACTGCCTGTGGCGAAATGAGAATCCGATTCCAAAACTATCCTTTCAAGGTCCAAAATTAACGAAAACATTACATAATTAAATCATTACCGACAAGGTTTATATCACAATTCTTCTCCACACATTCCCGACAAATATTCTCCGTCTAACATTCTTCACAGGTTGGTAAGAACTTGGTTCTTCTCGTTAGCAGTGAAGTGTAGTACAGCGGCGATGGCGTTGAGCATGTGTTTCCTGCCGGCGTAGTCTGTGGACATGAGGTACGCCATCACTACGTTCTTCAGATATTCCAAGTTCGCGCCTTCACGGGATTGGATGCGGCGTAGTCTGAAATAAATATATACAGGGTTAATTCTCAACGAACAGCTAAATTTTAACAATATGACCTGAAGAGCGAAGTTTCAATATGTATTGAATATTAATGTCAAATTCATAACTGATATGATATTATGTGACCTTCACATTTGTGTGAAGGTCAGAAGAGTATTGCCTTTAGCTGAACAACTGAGCTCAGAAACAACTGATCGAATTTAAAATAATCATTGTTTGATATTAGTAGTCCAGTTATCAAAAAAAGTATAACTTCAAAAAAACGGCAATAGTGTAACATAATGCCTTGAGTACGACATATAGCAGCCAGAAACGAATGAATCAATATTACTTTTTAATTTTTATATTTTTTTATACATTTCAGCCGTTTATTGAGCATGCAGTGTTAGCCAGTAAAATGGTTGTTACACATGCCATGCAAATGTATTCTAGTTCGTAAGCTGCACTGTACTGTGTAAACAATCGTTGGTTAACCTATTTCACAGTCTATAGCAAAATAGTCCTGATAAGATTACCTGTCTATCTCCTCTTTCAACGTCCTTATGACTTCTTTGAAGCGTTCTTTCTCTATTGTCGCATCCCGCTGACAATCTCTGCAAAGAAAAAACGTATGCCTTATTTTTCAAAGTACAGTTTTTGTCATTGTATATTGAAGCCTACCATATGCTCACAAACCGCAATGGCTGATACATTTAACTTTTAAAATTATGTGTGGACTTGAAATTGGATTTCTGTTGTCTCAATTTCTATTTTATTAAGTTTTTAATATAACAAACAAAAAATCATATTAATTATATCTTTTTTATATCACAGAAACAACAACAACTGTACACAAAGACATCCGTACTCAGAACAAGCATTAATGGATCACACAATGCTTGTCCTACGCGGGGATCGACCTCGGACACATTGCCCTCATTGAGTTTGGTGTGGTGTCCTCAACCACTCGTTAATAATGTAAGTGTAATAGTTACCTGAACTGCCCCTCCATGATATGTTTCTCCTTCCTGAGCTGCGATATGTCTAGATCTTTCCTGGCTAACTCGTGCGCATAGTGCAACATATGCGGCGGTGCTGATACGTCCTGCGATCAAAATTAAATATTTCTTATTTGGATATTTGCATTAAATTTCAAGAAATTTTTAGAATAGTTTTAAATTGCATTTGTGTTGCCCTTCTTGCCTGTTAATTAAGTTATTTATGTACATAAATAATTCGAAGAATCGACAAAATAACTATGTTCGTTATGTATTCATACATTACACAAAGATAGATTAGGATTGTTGTTTCTGTGTGGGTAGTAATAATTAATATAATTGATAATTAAGTCAATTATGATATTTATAACGTATTCTGTTGCTGTTACAACAAATACGTAAGGGGATCCTATACAGCAAACATTACTTTTTCATTTTTATTGTTTTGTTACAAAAAAACCTGGTAGAGGATTTTAAGGAAATGGGCATGTTTTATACTATTTTTTTTAATTATTCAATCTCTGTAAATTTTACAAAGTTCAATAGTTTTTTTTTTTTTATATAATAACTATCGTGATAATGATTAATTATTAAATGAACATTAAAGTTGAATCTTACAGTAAGCATCCCATCCTTGTAGTTGTTCTCGTCTGCGCTGGCGCGGCGGTCGTTCCTGGCGCGGATGTAGTTGTCGGCCTCGTCCAGCAGCGCGGCGTAGCGCTCCCGCTGCGTGTGGACCTGCTTCTCCAGGCTCTGGACACGAGTCTTCAGCTCCGACACCACTTCCGAGTGGTAGTCTTGCTCGTTTTTCATTTTCTGTTATACAAAGTTTACTTTGAGGTTGTATTGATAAAGCTAGTGGATAGTTAACTTCGTCAAAAATTTAAATTAAGTGTCTTGTTGTCATTAAGTATGTATACTGAGCAAGCAATAAACTATCGAGTAAGGGAAATTAAAACAACTGACAATTTTAATCTTAAGTTATTATCGAGTTTTCAGAATAGTGTGTAAAGACATAAAATAAATTAGTCTTTTTGTAGTATACCTAGCATAACTACATATCAAAACATGTCAAAATAAGTTGTTTTAGATAAAAAAAATGTATGGAAACCAACCATCGCTACTTTGCTATGCTGTACGTTTAAAATATTCTTCGTTAGTTTCAGCATTATTTAAGTTACATGTATTTTCTATGAACCATACCCTGAGATCAAACATTAAAATTCCCCTACCATAGGCCGAATGAAAACAAAAAAGAAAAAAAAAAGAAAATCACCCCTTTTTCAAATGCCAAGACACAACATAAGCTTACCTCCTCATAAAGTTTCAAAGTATCCAACTTATCCTGTCTCTCTTCCTCCAACATCATCTTATACGTCTCCACCTTCTCAATGAGTACTGCTATCTCACTCTTCAGGTCCCCTACGTCACTCTCCACATTGTCACCAACCTCCCTTACTTTCGTTTGCTGTTTATACATCTCATACTCAAGTTTCAAACTCTCATACTCTTCCCTGCATTTCAAATGTATGTTCTCATAGCCTTGGACTTTGAAAACTGATGATATGTCTATTGGACTTCCTAGTTTGTCGTTCTCTGCGATCAGTTCTTTCTTCAAGATGTGTATTTTGTCTATGAGTGTTTGTAGGTATTCGCTGTCGGCTAGTTTTTCGTTGTCTGTCTCGCTTTTTTGTTGGGCCTCTGCGGCGTCTTCTAGAAACAAAACAAATTAAATGAAATCGTTTATTCTGCAAATAGGATGTTTCATCACTTTTGCATGTCTTTTTTGAGAACGCTGGAGTCGACATTTTCCATCTGACTACCCTGACAAGAAATATCGAAATAAAGTTAGGGGATGCAGTCTCTTTTGAAGTCCAGACAAAAATATCGTGCACGGTCTGTGCTCTGACTGCTTTGGAGTGTGTGCTTGACGTCTTGTTTTTATAATGAAAGATAAACAATAGAAACACAACATCTAGTTGCTTTTATCCGAGAAAAACTGCCTTGAAATACGAGAAGGGCTGTATTGCAAACAAATCCCACAATGTGTGATTCTTTCCGAAAAGAATCACATATATTGTGGGATTTGATGGAATCTTGCAAATCTTGCAAGCATCCGTTACGAAAACTTTAAGGTACCCTTAAAGCAAATGAAATAACTCACCATAATCATTATTAGCTGTAATCTTATCCATGAGCCGTCCGTTGAGCGAGTCCTTGAGTTGCTGTATGAGTTGCAGGTCGTGCCTCCTGCGCAGGTCGTAGCGCCCGACGGTCTCGGACAGCTCGGCCAGCTTGCTCTCCAGCAGCGCGACTCTCTCCTCCTGCCGGGCGCATACCTTGCGGGCTGACTCCTCGGCGCGTTTCGCTTTTATTTGTTCCTTGAATGTAAAATGTATTACTAGTTTAGTATCAGTTATAAGTGTTAACCATTAGTAGCTACACACGATATTAATAAAGTACTGTTTTGATTTGAGCATTAAAATTGGGGCAAAAATATTACTTCCTTATTTTGAGACAAATGCTGCTGCTTTTTGAGGCAGCAATCATGATTTTCTGGACCGGAAATACTAAAAAAGCTTTGAATATTTCAAATACTAGCTATATTTGAAGATAAAATTGTGGTCTGATATTTAAATAATTCTATTCGTTATTCAGTCCACTAAGATGTTTATTTTGTTTCTAAAACGTTAATAATAGTAATTTTTAGTCATTGATACGATATTTATAGAGATTGAATAAGTATTGAATCTCATAAATGAAAAAAGAGTATTATGATTACAAAATCAATCTTTTTTTTTGACTTTTCATATGCATCTATTTCTAGAAAACTTTTTGCTGAACACAGTTATGCAGTAAGCCTTTTACAGACAGGCTGAATACATGGAGAAGTAGCTTAAAACCTACTCCTCTAATACATGTCCCGGACCCTTCCCTGGGATGTTATAAGACAGATATGTAAGCCCCCTGGCCGTACCTCCCTGATGGCCAGGGCGTGCGACTGCTCGAGCAGCGCCAGCTTGTGCTGCAGGCGCACGAGCAGCGCCGGCGTCTCCACGGTGCGGGCCTCCGCGCGCTGCAGGCGCCGCTGCGCCGCCGACAGCGAGCTGCTCAGGTCGCGGACGCGCTTCTCCAGCTCTGTCTGGGACACTGCAAATCAATACAGGCATTGCATATGGAATTCATAGCAAGGCATGGATCAACCATGAAACTTACTAACAGCGACTTAAAACACCCCGTAGCGTGATTGCTCGCGTATGCCCTCTGCAACTCTGGCTGGCTTATACAATCAAGCGGCAAGTTGCAAACGGCAGAGGAGCGATTATCATTTTTAGGCTTTAAGCGGTCTTAAAATATAGAAGAATTACAAAAAAATGTACTCCGACTGTTAAGCAGTACGTAGTTCGCCAGGACTAAATTGTGAGCTGACTTGACCCCGTGTAACGTGTGAAACTATACCACTTTACTGTAACTTAAAGACAACCATGTTCAATAAGTATAACTTTCATGTCATAAACACATGTCTCTCAAAGTTTATTATTGTATTTGTCATATGGATCAAAGGGTTTTGTCATTTCATTGCGGAGCTTCTATGACCTACAGTTCCAGCGTCAGATCAACTCTATAATCATGAACACACTGCATTGGTACGCAATACATTCTCATACAACATTTCTGCTTAATCTTGTAAAATTTAAGTTGCAAGTTTTGAATATAGAGAAGAAAAATACAGTTAACCAAGCTAGGATGACATGCTATCACAATAATTAGTATTTTTATACTGACCTTGAGCTTCAGAACTGTGAACCACCTTATCTTCCAATCTTTCCTTTGTTTTTCTTTCGCTGTTCAACTTAAGGTGCAACTCCCTGTAAATCGTAAATCAGTATGAACATTTACAAAAGCTTTGTTTTTTTTTTTTATAGAAGCCTGTAAGGTTTAAGTGTTTTGTAATATGCTTATATTTATGTGAAAAGTTTGAATTTAAAAAGCAAGTTTCAGTAGAGTATTCAGTAAGGAATGGCATGTTAAAAACCATAATTATACCGATGACGTTGATAAAAATAGAAAAATAATGTGTTGCTATCAGAAAAAAATATCCTTTGCGAAATCATAAATCACAAAACATTTGAGAGATTGTACAACACTAACGAACATTAATGTTATGTCTTAAAACATGCATGAGAAGCCTATACAATTCATTAGTTGTGTATATGTAATACATGCCAGATTTAAAGCGTCTTTAGATACTACGTACATATATTATATATTATGGTTGAATACAATGCTAGCGATTATATTAGTTTTGAAAAAAATCTGCGCGGTTTCACAATTTATTGCAAGGCCCACAATATTTCTAGCATGGCCTAAATGAGCATTTTCAGATTTATTCTGTAATAAATGATGGAATGATTAACTCACGCGTATTTATTGGTATTGACTAGTTTCCAACCGGAGTCCTTAATCATGAGCTGACGAGTCGAAATCCGTTGCGTCATTTAATAAAGAATCATCCTTGAGAAACTTGCCATTTTATTATGCTCATTTCATCAAGCAAGAAACACAGAGTCATACTCACTTCATCATAGCCTGATGATCAGCTCTCTCTTTCTCCCTCTCTTGTATCTCATACGCTACTTTAGCCTTCAAGTTGTTTATCTCAGCGAAATGTTGCTGTACTAACGTTTTGGTCTCCTCTCTCATCGCTGCTATCTGGTTCTCATACTGTTGGTTATGTATAATAGTAAATCTTAAGACTTTCTCGTAAAGTTAACTTTTGATTGTGCATCGCAGCATAAAGGATTTATGTGTGTGGTCTTCATATAACATATTGTACAAAAAGGCTGTTGAAAAACACTCAAGAAGTTCATAATTGAGATGGTGTCAGGGTATAAAAAGTAACATACAGTATTTGGTTTATCAGTTAGAAAATAAAGTAAAAAAATAAGCTGTTAATAATTGACAATGTCCCTGGGCAAAATACTTCGAAGTATACGAAGTGTAAAATTCAATCCAATTTCCATTCAAACATCGACCATTGTAAATAGCGAAATTGGGGATGATAAGATAAGAATCCTTAACTAAGAATAGTATGTAATTCAATTTCATTTGTTTTAGTTATCATTAATCAAGTTTACTGATTCCGATACATAAAGGAGTTTTGCTTGCATGAAACTACACATCCATTAGTTAATCTGCACACTCAAAAATCATGTTTAGCAAACTATGTTATCATGAATAAAAATTTGAAAATGCGGTCAAGTGCGAGTCGCATTGCAAACAGTTCTGTACAATAGTCAAAAGCTAAACAATAGCAAAAGCTAAAGGAAATGGACAACCATCCTTATGTAGATTCTCCTTTTTTAAGATTTTCATTATTTGTTACTAGTAGAAAAAATTAAGGGTCTATCTGTGATGGTATGTGAGATACATGAGACAAATCATGACAGGCAGACCGGCTGTCTGTCTATGGGTATGGTCTATGATAAAAAATAAGCTTTAAAAATAGGGCTTCGTTTTTACATTTTGTGTACGGAACCCTAGTTATAATTAAAAACCAACTTAATTTCATATTAATCTGATGCTTAACTATGACTTTGTGATTGCTTTCCAATTATCAATTTAATTAAAATACAATCAAGATCGTTATCTCAACTCAATTCTTTCAACCAAATGGAAACATAAATAACAGCAGTTATGATATGGCTGTTTTAAAAATATTTAAAACAACAATTATAATAACAAGTACAAATATTTGTAATGGTAGTTTAAATATCCACTATTATACTCTTTAACTAATAGCACTTGCAAATGGCATCTTTGTTTTTTTTACTTAGTCTGGGAAAATTAAAATTTTTGATTATTTTATCCCATATACTCCAGCGTAACAAAGGCTGCCTAAGGAAATAATAATTACCTTATCCCTTGTAAGTTTCTTGTCTGCCTGAAAAGCTTCTTCCATTCGAGACTTTTCCGCTGTTAAGGTGGAAAGAGACAGCATGAGAGCTGCCACTGAATCATCTCTGTTTTCTTCTGAAAAAATAAGATATTTTTACATAAAAATAAAGTTAGTAGGTAGGTTAATAACATTGGTGGTGTTAAGTAATTAAAATTGCCACAGAATGATATTTATTAGCTCAGAAGAACAGAATAATTAACTAGTTAAGATGTAATATAAATTATATCAAACAGAACTTTTTTTATTTACTACATAATAGAAAAACAAAACCATATCTACCTCCTTCAACCGGGGTCTCAGTTTTATTTAAGGCTTTTAAACTTATTTCCAATGCCTCTTTTTCCTTAATAAGACCTTTATATGCAGCAACCACATCTGAAAAATGACAATAAAGAAGAATTAGGAATCACATGGTATCAAGAAAATATTCAAATGGATTAACTGTGATATAAATTTTTTAATCATTCCATTCTTAAAATCATTCCTCATTTGATCCATATTTTAAAAATCCTTATTATATTAAACTGGCTTCTTTATTTACCATGCCCTTAGTTCTAAGATCTTAAACAATCTTTACAACATTAAAGTGATTTCTTTAGCTTTCTCTTTTTTATGAATAAAGTCCAAATATTATAATTTAGATTGTATTAACTCAGTAAAACTGTATAAAGTGCGAAATATTAAGAAAGTGATTTATTGTTCAATGTTTTCAATATATTAGTTGATCATTTTCCTAGGTGTTAAGGTAACTTCCAGTATAAGCAGATGCCATATTAGTTTCCACTGTTTAACCACAACACATTTTGTGAGGTAAGACAGTAGCTGTTTTGTTACTGTATAGGATACTATATGTTTAGATATTCAACAGTAAACCTCTACATATCCATTATTAGCTATTAAAGTCGCCAACAATTCATATCAATAAAATAAACATCTATAAAACGCCAGCAGCTGTTGATTCTGATTGCATACAACTTTATATGTTGTTGAAATTTCTCTCTACTAAGAAAATATGTTTAACTTTCTATTATGTTCATATTCATCACACTCACCTCTTAACCGTCCTTCGTATCGCTTGATTTGATCAGCTTGTTTGGTAATTGTTGATATCAACTCTTGTTTTGATAAAGATTCCATTTCGAGAAAAACTTTTATCACACTTTAGAACAGTATTCGATAAATACGTTCCTTATATTAAACTTCAAACTATTGCCAAAGTATTTTGTACATACACGTACTTAAATTACACAGGTTTGGTAATATTTTAGCCTCGCATATTTACTTTATTTTCATAGTTTCGTGATATTTGTTAAGATTTCTCAGATTGACTGACATTTCACAGCAATGTTAAAATTTATGTCATGTCGAACTGTCACTCATTCATTCACTCTAGCTTAAACGTAGAATTTTTAATCTGGCGACTTCAATGAGATCAATTTTACGCCACTATAATTTTATTATTATTTAATAATACTTAATGTGTATTAGTTAATAATTTTTACAGCGGGTTGTAGGACTAGCCTATAAGTAGCGAGCGAGAGCTAATTTCTCCTTGTCGAGTTCAATTCTTTCAAACTTAGATAAGGACGCATAAAGTGTACAAAATATCTACAGTGAAAACATTAAAAATATATAAATCATATTCTTATTGTAGTATATTCCTTGTAAAAAAGAAATCCATTTACGTATATAACATACTATTAATTATCATTAAGATCGAGATAATTTATTTTGTACACGGTTTATTTAATTTTAATTAATAACTCTGAGTTACAGTCGTATAGTAGAATATTAATTTAATAAATTACTGTTTACTACTTCTGACTTATACTTATGTCTATAGAATTCATGTCGCGCACCCAAAACAAGAAGCTTACGAAAATCTGAATCTAGTACGCATGACCACGGCAACCATTTTGCGAAACTCAATATACACATTGTTGCTATAAACGTAGCAGTAGGCGCTATCGACGAATGTATTCGTCGTATCCTCCCGTGGAGGTCATTGACCTGCGATTTAAAAATGGGGTAGCATTCACCCTCTGTTCTAATTATTAATGTCTATGTTGTTATAAACGTAATGGTCAAACGTGGCACATAATTTTTATTCTGCGTATTATTCTTCCACATAATATAATATGATTCTTCATTAATTATTCTACAATACTGGTCATCGACTTATGCTTACTTAGCCGCGTAGAATAGGTTTGTAGTTTTTCAGTACCCATATAATTTACTTACCAATCTACTCATTAATCATGGATTTCTTATATTCTTAGAAAATTATGAAGGATGAAATAACTAAACCTGTAGGTATAGACGATTGCTTAGGTATCTATTGACCTATAGGTCTAATTTATTCTGATTTCCTTTAAATTTCTCAAATCACGTACCTACGTACGTAAGTAACATAGGTTTTGATTTCTTGCAAAATATTTTTTTAAATATTATAATTCGCAGATGCAGGATTTACTGAAAAACTAACACGGATCATCTCAGACTCAGTAGATCCAATTCATTGTTAAAATATACTTACACATTCAGATGAAACTAACAGACTGCCAAACGAGACCGCTTAACATCGATCGAATCTATGCAAATTATAACAAAATGTCCGCTGCTAAATGTAGATTATTTCTATAGATTTCTGCGAATTGCAGACTTATACACAACAAATTATCCTAGTATAGGTTGCTAGGAAGCAATGCCCTCAACTAACCACGGCTCCTGTTGGCGCTGGTCGATATCCTATTATATAGAATCCGAGGCGTCTCGCTGTCTGTGGGGTGCGGATCGATGCGTGCGTAAGAACTTTACATCTTTTAATCATGGCGCCCGAATAGCTTCTACTCTCGTATATCAGTTTTAGCATGTTTTACACGAGATCAATAGCATTTTCATACAATTACTTGAATTCAGAGACTACAACTAAGCACCATACTTTATTCAGATATCACGATTAAGCTATTATCATTTTTCGCATCTTTGGCAAATGGTGTAAGCCGACAGATGGTACGAATAAGCTCGATACTCGAAATTGAATGCTTTTCTTTTAGTAATAAATTAAAGGGATAAAAGGGGAAGTCATTTGAAATAAAACATTATTTATATGTATTATTGCTAAGGTCAATATTTAATTTCTATCAATATCCCCTACGTCAGATTACATTCGTTGACATTATTTCAAAAATTAAATGTAAGTAAGCCAAACACTTTTTCATACATTATCGGCGATTTGTACTCTGTCTTATAATTCTAGCTACATTCTAGGCCAAACCCTACAATACCCAAACCTGCCCAAAGTAAATACAAACGAAAAAAAAACTAAACCAAATCATTAAACGTGGGATAAATAAACACTAAATAGAAAGATGTTAGTTTTATATAAATTAAACAGAAACTATTCTAAATAAATAAAATACCACAACTTAGAACACAAAATACTAAAGTTGAACAAAACGAATAAGTGGACAGGTGTGTACTGGCATTATTTTCGGTGGAGAAAGCAAGCGTATTTGTTTGAACCATTCAGGGACGACACAACATAGACTATTAGTAAATGTAAAATGGATTTTTGCTTATTCTATGCGCGAATGTTTGCAGGTTAGCTGTGGAAGCCGAAAGCGGCTCTAAAATTCAAGTTATAAGTGGGTTTGATTAACTTTGGCCTTTCCTTCCTGTCGATTTCCGACTCCATATCAACCCTTTCTAATTTATCTTCAATTAAAAGTTAGACGCTTCGTATTACGACGAGTAGTGGTGGCGTGTACAATCGCGCACTAGTACTTACAGCACATCCACATCATAGCATATAACTCAGAGGTACATCTATCTACCTTTGACTAGTTTTGATACACACCATTTAGTATTTTTATGTATTGTGTGCTTTATATGGGTATATTACTTATATTAAACCAAACACCACACCAACATAATTTTAAACCAAAATCCTAATCTACCTTTTAAATTAGAGAACACAGTTTTCTTTAAATACTTAAGTATAGATACTTAAAGATTTAAATGTTGCGCAAAATTATAACTGACTAGTTTCGCGTATTTTAAGTACTTTAAATAAATAATTAATATTAATGAAACATTTATCCTTACCATAGAAATTAAAGAAAATACTTAATCAAAATGCATTATACAAGCCCCTCAATGTATCTGTGAATATCTCGCCACTGTTTTTCGCCCACTTTAATTATGATATGCATTTGTCTATAAATAATTTAACTATTACAGAAATTACTAATATGAATATCTGAAACGATACAAACAGTTGGATAAAGGTATAGTATTGAGTAGATTACCCAACTAATTTTGAACTTACACTACATTCAATATATTAATATAAACATCGAAATGAAATCTATAATTTCTATTACGATTATGACAATAAATTATGTTTACAATGAATTTTTAAGTTACTTAAATTTAATAATAAATAGTGATGATTATACAATCAAATTAGAGAGACAATATCAAGATGTGAAAGTCAAACATCATGGATTTTGCTTTGTGCAAGTGCATGCAGATTTTCATGCGAAAATTGCAAAGATGTCAAAATTTTGTATTATTAATGCACAGAAATGTATTCCAATTCATAATTATCAATTTGACTTTCACCATATACAATCACTATAATAGTTATGTGCCCAATGTGATACATGAAGGTATCCAAGTCATAATAAAATGTTGATCAATAACTAATTTAGTTGTAATGTCATGGTCTTATACATATACATAATTCTAAAGAGATTATCATATCAGATTTCAATGGAGAATTTATGAATGGAGTCAAATTATACATAATAAAAATTATATTTATGATCCTAATTATAATTGTTCTATAAAATGTATCCACCTTACTTATGACTTTGTGCACAATTCAAGCTCCAGAATTATATTATTATCGATAATTATTATAATAATGGGGCCATCCTTATTTTATCAACATGAATGGAAGTATAGTTTTAGTCATATTTTCACTTACAAACATCATTTTCTATATCAGTCAATGCATTTCTGACATCTTTGGTAATAATTATACAATGAACATTTTGTTTACACAATAATATAAGTATACTATGTTTTATTATTGCAACTATTTTTCAAAAGAAAAAATAATAATAGTTGTTGGTACAATAAAAATTGCACTGCATTTTAATATACATATTATAATAAAATATTTTTTTATTTATTTTTACTTACAGTAAAAAGTTTAATATTGCACTGTCAATCGTTAAACATATAATTATTGCCTGAATTACGGTTATATTAGAATCTTGTTGGCATCTTTATCCTATTATAATACCAGAATGCTACAGGTAAGTCTCATAAGGACATTCACACTGATGGACATAAGTTTATGTATTAACAGTAGTTTGAGTTAGGAAAAAGCATGCAGCCAACTATTTATAAATGTATGTATGTCATTGTTCTCGAAATTTTATATATATATCTGACTAAGCGTCTGACTTGTAACTGATTTACAATTCAGTTGTCAGGTATGCTAAGCCACTTAACTATTAGAAAAAGTTAATTACTTAAAGTACTGCATTACTTGTTACTAACTCTTAAATCTTAGGACATGTAGGTATTTCACTAGACAGGTATTTCATGGAATTTTTAATTAAAATTAGGTCAATTTTGTAGAATACTTGGTGTATATGTCAGTCATTTAAAATTTTGTCTAGGTATTATTGTGATGATTTTATTTTGTACTTATAATGTATGAATGTCGGTCCAAACTGACATTATGTCATGATTTGAATAACATTTCTTCCATATTTCACACAGTACTATTAGTCAAACTTCAAACCATGACAAAGTAATGATCAACATTTTTGCATTAGCTACAATTTATTGACTAGATTCTGGGTAGTTTAAGATTTACTCTTGTTCGTTTTGAAGCTGACCTGGAGTACCTGGCCATTCAGCGAGTATCCATTCAAGGATTGGATGGCAACAACAGCCTCATCGTAATTAGTCATTGTGACAAAGCCATAGCCCTTGCATTTGTTGGTAGTGGGATCTCTAATTATTTTCACACTCTGGACGGCACCAAATGGGCCAAAGAGCTGCCACAGCACACTCTCTTCTGTATCAGCTCCAATGTTATAGACAAAGATGCACCAACCTGAGCCTCCGATGGCATTTCCTTGTATGAGCGGGTCGGCCAAAGGAGAAAATCTCTGAAGACCTTTGTTGATCGCAAGCAGAGCCTTTCCAGCTGGACCAACAAAACGACGAGCAGCAGCTGGGGCGAGATAAGCAGCCAAAGGCGCGAGTGCCTTGTTCTGGTTGCTTGGGTTGTTGGCACACTTGACTGTGATGGGTCCTGTGCCACCTGGTGGTATGGTGCCATTCAACTCACGTATCGCGTTCTCAGCCTCGTGTCGCTGGTCGTAGCGGATGAACGCCACGCCTCTGGAGGGGCCCACGATGGTAGGCTCGTCGCCGCCCACTTGCAGTAAATGGCCGACATTCACGTTCTCATGAAGTATGCGAGAGCTGATGATGGTCCCGTACGGACTGAAGAGCTTCTCCAACTCTTGCTGCGTCATGTGCTTCGGAAGACCGGACACGTAGAGATTGGCGCCTTTAATCGCGTCGGAACTAGGGCGTGCGTACGATACCTTAATGATCTTGTTCTGCAGCCTCAGGCCATTGAGCGTGTTCACCGCCTTCTCGGCATCCTCCGCCTTGTGGTAGTTCACGAACGCGTACCCTAAACTCTGCCCGTTGAGAATGTGGTCGGGGAATACTGTCACTTTGTCTCTAATGAGCTTGCAACTTTCTACTTCGCCGACACTCGAGAATAACGATCTAATCTCTTCCTGTGTCATCGTTTGAGGCAAATAGTTGATAATAAGGTTGGTCTTAGACTCATTATTGCAAGGTTGGACCTTGCTTCCATTTTGCGTGGGCTGGTTCACGTTTACGCCGTCGAGCGTATTTGCCATCATTTTTACTATTTCTATGTTTACACCAAATTAGGTGAAATGTCACAGGATCTGTGTTATATTACAAAAACTGTACAACGGGTGAGTTATAACATAGATCCACGTTCTTCACTAGTTATAACAACACCACTTCGCGTTGGTTGAAAGCATATGCAAGGGAAGAAAATCAATAAGATGCTGTTCACTTTTGTACTTATCCTGTTTTGGTGGTACGGCGCCGAGTCCGTTGAATCAAAATATACCGAGGAACACAAATAAACTCTAGTTTATTAGATCTTATGGAGAATATGAAAGAAAAGTGAAAAGGAAATCAACCAAAAATCTATGCGACTTGCGACCTATTCTCGTAAATTCATTTCTTTCACTTCACTTTCTTTTTAAAATGTTGCCAGACTGTGAATTGGACTACCTCGACTACATCCTATGCTACAGCAGAGTTAAATTTCCCCAGCATTTACGTAAAATAAAAAGAGGGGAGAATAAAATATGGGGAGAATAACATTTCTGAGTAAAATTTATAATATTTATTTATATTTAATCTCCGTTAAAGACTTCACAAAACAAACCAAAATAACAGTGTATATTTTAATAATTTTCCCTCAGTTACACACAGCATTCATATTTAGCATACAAATAATTGAAATCAGTTAAAAACACATAAATAAAATAGTGCACTATTCATTAAATTTATAGTAATCTTTCTCGTTATAAGTTTTATTATTTAAAAAATATTTTTTATCAACATACTTTACAATTTATTGTATAACTTATTATTTTAATACTCTTTTGGGCTGATCATTATTAAGAATTAGACATTTCCTACAGTTACATTAGAAAAGATTAAAAACACACATAATTGGACTAAGTTCCACTACTTGTAAGTGCGTCTATAATACGTGAAAAATTATTTACACTAATAAAAAAAAACTATGATCTCCGACCCCACCCACAAACAAGATTTAGCCGAATTAGTGGTATATTTTTAGGGCTTAGTACACTTTATCAGTGGTGCCAACCGGCACACAGAAATGTTTAGCCAATATGAAAACCAATAAGAAAAAGCATTTATGAGTATAGCTATGGATATCATTGAGTGCGAATAGAATAAATTATACAAAAGTTTAGTCTGAAAATAATAGTCAAACAATCTGAAATTATAATTTGTAAATTAGTATCATAACCAGCAATTAATCACAACAACTACAAATGTTTAAACGTAGCGCCATCTTTTGTTCTAATAAAGAAGTAAAGCTTGGCAAAAAAAAACATTGCAGGGTGCCAAAACTAGCAAGATCAAATTATTAATAAACAAGAGAAGTGTACGAAATTGCTACATTTTTGTTAGTTGGTAAAATCTCCAGAGCTTTTCATAATAATTTGTTTATTGAAATATAATTTTATTTCATATAATATGATACTTAGTACACTGAACTACACTGGGATAATAATGAAAAAGAAATACATTTATGTGCCAGCCTGAATGTAGTAGGTGATAGGGAAACAAGTTTTTATTTTTTTTTAATTACGGGAATTCTTAGAAAATTAAGTGTATCGAAGGAATTTCTGAAAAAAGCTTTCCTTTAAAATTTGCTTGAGTAGGCAAGCGTAGTACTACATAAGTTATTTTCCTATAGTTATTAACGGAGAAATGGCAGTCGATAAAATCATAGACTGATGGTGATCAATAAAACAAATTCTCTTGACGTTCTCATGTCATAACAGCACAGCTGTAAAACAAACGCATGCCCCATGACCGGATGTGTGGTGCACAATGGAACCAATCTGACTCACCGTTGCCGAGTGACGGGTTTCTATAATTTCGAATGGTTTAAGTAAAGAGATATGAGCGACCTGACTTTGGCCCTAAAAAGATTTGTTACTTTTATAGTTTTTTTTAAACCGGACTTTTGATGGCTTTGAAACAGTTTAACGAGACTAGATATTAATAAAAAAAGGGTCTCAAAAGAGGTTTTGTATTTTGATTAAAGTAGAAATAGAAATGGCGAGAGCTTTAATTGTGCCAATAAAAAAATCTTATCGGTTCATGATTTGTTTTGCAAGTTGATAGGAGTAGATGTTAATATATTTTTGTGCAGATAGCGGAATTGTTGTAATGAGTGATAATTAAAATGTAATTGACACGCAACATTGTAACAGAGATAAGATATTTTTATCTTTGAGTACCTAAGTAGTTAAGTGGATTAAAATGATTGACACACATTTATGATTTTTCGCCCCTGATAGTATTTGGCAATTGACAGTTATCAGCACATTTTATCCTCATTCTATGAGAGTTTACCTATCTGTTCAAATGTCGAGTTTAGATTATTAGACATAGTGTAAATTCAAATTCAATTTCAATCTCCAGAATTTTATATCGAACTAGACTCTAGTTCCATATAAAATAAAAGAATTCCGGTGAAAAAAAAGCTAGTTGTCAATTCCTTTTTCAAATATTTTTATTGGCACATTTATAAAATTCTTTTTTTTTTATTAAATATTTTTCTGTAATTCCGTCGCGTGCATTGACCACATGGTCGTAAGTCGTAACCAGTTTGGGCAAAGCGTCGGGTCAATGAGCTGATACAAAGCGGGGTTGAAAAGGAGGGTGATCTATGATATCTGAATCACGCGTGCCATGTGTTTTGACAGATGCATAAAAAAAAGTACTGCAATATTATTACAAACTCTTAGGTAACTGTAGCTTGCTTTTATAGACGGTTTGTAGAATCTTAGGGTTTTGGAGACCTACCGCTAATCGCTATGTCTTAAAGTGATATTATATGTGGGTGTGGAAGAGAGATGGCGCTCTATGCTGTACATTGCGCTGTCACGTTTCCAAAATCATAATAATAATACTTGAAGACGAGGTGGTAGATTCTCTGAAAAGTGTTTTGTTAGAGTGATTTTGAAGAATGGTGTAAACTCTTCTAGCTTTTAATCGATTTTCTTGCTTCTGGTTTTAAAAACCGAGGCTTAACGCTACGCTAGGCAATTACTTGTAAATAAGACAATTGAATAAGGAAGGCGTGTCTTTGATTTGTATGAATAAAGACAAAAATGTCTATAATAAAACATTACTTATGATTTATTATGTTACCTTGTTTTAAAAAGTGGGCAATTTGCATTTTGTTGTTTTATGGTTGTTTTGTCGCTTTTTAATTAAAGAGACGGCGTTAATTTGCACTTTTTTCTCCGTTTTATAGAAACTGAGGGTAATGCTATGAACACTGCTGGCTAGTTAAAGAAATAGATGATCATTGACACTCACAAATTAAGAAAACAAATATTAATTAATTCTACAACCAGTGACAACCAGTATCAATATAGTTTCGTGTTCTATGTACGAATGCTATAGAAGCAAAAAAACCCTAACGTATAAACATTCCACAAGTAAATAAAGTACTTAACGTTTTTCATCGTCACATCCAAAAACGATTTTTGACACGTTTCTTAAATGGCTGTATGTATCTTATACATCCTACATCTATGACCTAAGCACCGAAAAAATAAAAAAAATCTGTTCTAATTATTCCGCTTATCACTCGCGCCAATTTTAGGACGTGTACTGGGGTTTCGGTGCGTTCGGTACACTTGTACTCAAAACGGACGCTTGCAAAACATACGGACGGTTTCCAACAACTTTGCGTGTAGCGATTACGTGAACACGGACGAAACTGTAGGCGTTTACGTTTAATAATCCAATATTAAGGCTCGTTTTTTGAAACGATACTACGAAACGGAGCTAACTGAAAAAGGGAAGATTATAATCTTACTTAAATTTGAACGTGAAAGGTTGTACCTAATGAATAGATTTTGTTGAAATTTGGCAAAGAGGTAGATTATAGCTTCGTCCACGCTGATGGACCAGCCGTCGACTTCTGGAAGGCAGTTCTTTTTTAACCGACTTCAAAAAAAGGAGGAGGTTCTCAATTCGACTGTATTTTTTTTTTTTTTTTTATGTTTGTTACCTCATAACTTGCGATTGGGTGAACCGATTTTCATGATTCTTTTTTTATTTGAAAGCTTGTGCTTCCCGTGTGGTCCCATTATCACCATTTCAATATCTGATGATGGGATCTTGTAGAAATCGGGGTAACTCTTCAATAAATAACAGCAGATTAACCGCAATTGTTGCTATAGCATATCTAAGCATTGTTTACGCCATCACACAACATATTATCACGCCTGTACTCACTACAAAGGTTATAAAAACTACTTCGAAAAAAAATAATGTTCAAGGTCACTTACAAAGTTTTACAAAAAACGCAATACTGAAACTAAAATAAACATAATTAGATGTTTGTTCTGATGAGATATTCGGTTATTCAAAATGGCCTCCATAATTAACATCACTCTCAAATGGTAACAGACTGGGTGGAGGCTTTCGAACAAATATCACTGGGAATTCTGGGCAGTTTCACGGGGGCAAAGAACTCATTTGGGCAGCGCGTTTAGTAGGCCTACCCATACTAAAAATCACTAAAAAGTGAAAAATAAAATTAATTTTGGAAAAAATTAAAAACCGACTTCAAGACTACACTAACAATATATACAATTGAACTAAAAAGTATAAAATAATATTTTAATTACAAGCCAAAGAACACTAAAGGAAAATCAACGAAATTATTGATACTTATGCATACTATTTACATTTTAAAATCAGTTATTTTTGGAGTCGGTGCCAGCCAAAACAAAAACAATATATTAATGACACAAAAAGAAATTACATAAATAATTGAAAAACAACCGATAATTGAAAAGAAGACAATAAAATAATTTATCTATTAATAACACAAAAAAGAAACATAAACTAATACATACAAACATAAAACACAACCATCGGCGTCTTCTGCCCTCACGTGTCTGCCCGCATTTGGCACCGACCTCAAAAATAACTGATTTTAAAATGTAAATAGTATGCATAAGTATCAATAATTTCGTTGATTTTCCTTTAGTGTTCTTTGGCTTGTAATTAAAATATTATTTTATACTTTTTAGTTCAATTGTATATATTGTTAGTGTAGTCTTGAAGTCGGTTTTTAATTTTTTCCAAAATTAATTAGATGTTAGGGTATATCACTTCTTAGCGTTCTTCTATATCTCTGCTATAATTTTCTGTAATTACTGGAAGGTATATTGCTGTCATACGTTCTAGGCTTCCTTTTCTCTAGGTTCAGACTTTATCCATTACAAAAGTGCAAATAAATAGGTTTAACGAACAAGACATTCTAAAGAAGCAACCATGCAAACAATGTTAATAAATATTTCACAAAGATTGAGGAAAAAACAGAGTCACAATTTATTTATTTATTCAGGAAGCTCTGCAAATACCTCATGATAAGAGAGACCAAACAGAACTGCTTGTAAGAAAGAATAAACCTCTTGACTGAAATGTTTCAAATAATCATTGTTCTTTCATTTGGTATAATTATGTTTATTCTACTTGTATTTCGCATCGCAATAGACAGAGCTGTGTATATGTATTCTAAGATATGTATTTTCAATTTACTGACATAATTATATTTTTACAAATAATAAGTGATTGTAATTCTGTTCTAAATAAATAATTAAAATTATTATTTTTATTAGCGATCAGTTATCATTGGTCTTACGTCAATGAATTTTGATATTATGGTTCGGTGTCACTGACTGTGGGAAACGGAAAATTAGATGAACCGAACATGTTTACTCACTTAACAGGATGCCCAACGGGAATACTTAACCAAGGGTTAAAAAGTGAAAATTATAAAGGGGTTTAAGCACAAGATCACGGATGATAAAAATGATGGAAAAATTAAAAATATTACAAAAGCAGACTGGATATGTGTTGGCCTATTGGGTATACTAGAAATTTCAGCATGTGAAACAAAGCTTACCTAAGCAATAACCATTAAATAAACACAAACGTTAATACTTAATGGTAATCGAATTTGCAAATCTAATAACCTTAAAGCCCTACGATTGTTAGCTATGACTACTATTACCAATATCTCGGCTACGTTTACTTAAACCCTCATTTACATCAAGAATACAGGTTGCTACGACTCCCGATTCTACAATTCCAATAAGTAGAATTAATATTCCGTTACGCCCACAACTGTTTAAACATGATTTTTACAATAATCATGAAGTCGCGGTCTGTTAGTCTCAAGGTTAAAATATCCTTGCCGATCGTTTTCCGAAAAATTTTATAATATCTTAAAAGTGGAACGAATACTTACAGCAGAGGAAGTGGTAAAAGAATGAGCAACTTCCTTGCTAGATTTAGTAGAAATTGTGATTCAAGTAGGTTCATCTTTGAGTAAAAATGAGTGATTATCAGATAGATCATATAATGGAGTTTTATATTGGTAGAGAAGCTGTAGTTTTATATTTCTAGAAAAGCAGTTAAATTGGACTCAAATTTTCATTACATTTCATTTCTGTAGTTTTATATTTCTAGACAAGCAGTTACATTGGACACAATGTGCTCAAAATTTTGAACTTAGAGGAAGAACTATTTAAACTGTTCATATAATGTTCTGGTTAAAGTATTTATTGTTGCAACAGTCGCTAGTCGCCTAGTTACAGCGACCTAGCTGGCAATTTGCGGTTTAACAAGCACACTACAAAGAAAGGGAAAGTGCAACAATTTTTATGGACCATGATTAGGGATCGTAAAATACTAGTCTTGTACTAAGTTTACTTACTAAACAGTTTCACTATTTTTCCTTTGCTTTGTAACGATTTTAGGGATTTTCTTTGTAGGCTAATCAGGATACTTACCACGAAATCATAGTTTAATATTATACTTAGCTATTGTTGAAGCGGGACGGCGCGCTATATGATGGTGAGTGGTAGTTATGTGTCCAAATCTCCAGAGTTCCTTCATAAAAGAGTGCAGGTTGAAATATTCAGCAATTTTGAAAGTTACTACGATTATATTCTAGCCTTTGCCAGCGGCTCTGCCCGGTACAATCCGAAAAGATCCGGACTAAAATAATCCCGGTTATAATTTACCGTGTATAAAATTTCATCCAAATCCATTCAGTTGTTTTTGCACAAATAGTAACAAACATTCTTACAAACTTTCGCTTTACTATATTAGTAGGATAACTCCTTCATTAAATAGTTACCCGTAGTAACATAATGGTGATTAATGCAACTCTATTAGTAATAATTCCACTGTATTACTGATTCTTAGTACTCGTCATAGATGGCATAGTTCTGGCCTATTAAGTATTACACCTAGATATCCATTTCCTTATAGAAGAACTAAGTAGCAACGTTGATCAAGGTTTTCCAGTTTTTATTGTTTCTTACACAATACACGTTGTTGTGAATGGCTGACTTGATAAATGTGAGAACAGACCTTTTATTTTTAATGGTAGGTAATTGTATTTACCGAAAGAAAGAAAAAGTTATCTAGCTAATCTTATCATTAGTTCGTTCGGGTTTGGATTAGCTACGTTTCTCCTGAGTCTTTGCTTGTAGGTACCTAAGTTTTAGCTGCAATGATATGAATTCCTTCTGATGTACTCCGATTGAGAGCACCATATTTGCTTATCCAGGGTATCAGCTAACTCCATACCAAATCGATCAAAATTCGTCTAGCCGTTTAAGTCCCAAAAAGTAACAAACAAACGCCTAGACATAAGCCTTTACAATAGAAGTGTCATATGTGTCACTTTTCATTTCAAATCTCGGCAATACATAATGGAAATCAGGGCGTGATCGTTCATCACTTTCAAAAACCCTCTCATTCAATATGAGCCTCACCTTCCTGAATAAAACAGAAGATTCAACAACCATGTTATGCCTATCCTGCAGCCGCTGTATCCACAACTCGAACAAAGGCAGAGGTTGTGCAACTACAAGTGCGTTCGGTGCGCCTGCACTGAGGTGCGTATTTAACTGTGACTCAGAGGGCCGATCACCTTTGTGCCTTCGGGCCTGGTTTTCCACATCTAATTTTAACTTTTGTGGTATTTATTATTTCAGCTAGCTGTGAACTTGTAACAAGTTTTAATAATCTATGTACCACAATAAACAGTATGTATTATTTTTTTGTATTCTATTGTATCGTATTTGCAAGTTTTATCCTATCTGTCTGTCAAAAAACTTTCTACCCAAGCAGTAAGAAATTTAATCCTTGTGGTGTGGGGGTTTAGCAAACATTCAAGATATACATAAGACATAAAACGACTCGGAACAAGCTTTCGCAGATCACACAAATGCTTATCCTACGCGAGGATTGAACCTATAAAACGTCGCGCACAATGAGTACATCGTGGTGATCTACACCACTCGGCTATCGGGAGGAGTGCGTGTGGTGCTAGATTTTTTAATAAATATGTTTGCAAGTTAAGATAAATAGTGAGATATGTCTAGAAAGAAGATGCAGAGAGTCTGCAAGATGACATTAAAAGTAAATCGGGTCAATCTGTCTTTATTAATGATGTATCTAATACGTCGAAAAGACGGCAACAGAAATCGAATAAAATTTCAGATTAAGTCACGACAGACTATAAACAACTCTACAGCTAAACAATCAAACTTAATAACTTGCTGTTATGTAATCCAGTTACAAAATAAGCTTAAAACCTAAAGTAGAATCAAACACACCAATTCCTCCATATCACCAAAAATACTGGCACTTTATAAATCTTATTGTCTTCTACTTACGTTGTTGTACCTAACATTATATTATAGCCTATTGGTACACGTGTAAGTCAAAACATATTCATGTTATATCAATAGCCTATCCCAAAAAGGGGTTGAATGGGAAGCCCGATCAATACGAAAACAATGGGTCATGTACTAACGAATGAAATTGAGATAATTATTGGCGTACCCTTTTGGATATAAGGTCATAACTATCTATAAGTGTGGGTTACTTTCTCTCTGCTTTTCTCGAATTGTTTTTGCAACTACTATTTTTTTTACTATTGCTACCGATTCTATATCTTCTCTATATAAAAAAAAAATTAAAGTGCTTCTAATGATGGTGTTGCTTTTTTATGCAATTACATCATAGGCAATCTTTACAAGGAGGCAGCAGGAAACTTAACTAAGACTTAAAATAAAGATAAATTGATCACTAAAATTAATTACCTAACTTTTTTGATAACTAAGTTGGCCATACTTAGTAGGTTCAGATATAGTCTTTAAAATTCTGACACTATTCTCTTCCTCTCCCGAGAGTGTGGGTGTTAAATAGTATTTTACCGCCACACCAAAGAGGCCATAATAAGCCACCAATTCATTTTCATATACCGGACATGATTTCACAATCTCTTGCAGATTGTTTATTTAAGGTAACCGTTTTAAAATGATGATTTATACCAAGTTATCCAAACAATGTCATTAAGCCGTAATTCAGAAGATGTAAACAATGTGGTTGCGTATACTCATACATTGAGACACGCAGTCAAGAAACATGGATGTTTATTATGTGAAAATACTCATAACTGTATATTAATTGGAATTTAAACTTAAACGAACTGATTATCTCGCAAGGATGGTATCGCTTAAGGATTTCTTTATTATTTAATATTTTAGAAATGTCAGGTTTTCTGTCCCGCCAAAAGACACATCACAAGTAAATTTCTTTTGGTTTCCAGGGTGAAAAGCATATGATTTCAACCCACGTCGGGAGCTAGGGGTGGGGCTAAGTCGGACTCATGCCGACTATAAACCCTACAATTGCCTAAGCCTGAGACACGGGATCGCTCACGCTACTCGGCACACCTTAGTTTAGTCCTTTTGGACTCTCCTTACTCCACGTAAGAACTTCTTAGCCTGTTAGCTAATCGGGTGGTGGGGTGACCTCCCGGCTATCCTCAAACAGATGTGTGGCTGAAATTGGAACTGTTTGACTAATTTGATACATACTTACTATCTCTTTCATTCAAATAAATTTTCTCATTAACAATATCAGTGAAATAGTTCTAAAATGAAAGTACGTACTCAACACCTAAGCAACGCAAAAACAAATTTAATATCGTAGTTTCTGTTGAGTGTCGGTCTGTATTCCACACCGCAGCCTGTAGTTATTAAACGAAAGTGCGTCGCCTGTGAGTGCGTTGAGTGCGCGCGCACCGAGACCAAGCACCTTTGTACCGAGTTAAGGTTCGTTTACAATACGACATGGAACTAAATATTGATGTTTAAGTTAAGCGATCCTTTAAACTTTTCGTATCGCTGTGAATTTTTGGAGTAATGTGGTCTGTAGAGTATTACTAAGTTGACCTTCAATCAAATTAGGTTATCGAGGTTCACTCCTGGACACAGGCCTCCATCAAGTTACGCCACTACACCTGGTTCTCCACTTTCCGCGAATTAGTTTGGGACTATCCACTGATCTTGAAATTTTCTTTAACAGGACACTTTTAATTTTCATACTGTTGAAGATTTTACATTGATTTGAGCTATTGGGTCATCACAAAAGTTCTAAGTTATGAAATTGTCATGCACAAATATTTAACGGTAAAACCTTCATATGAAATCTCCGTAAGACCCGCCCACGATGGTCAACGTAACTACCATTAGTGGCATGATCTCTTATAACTGGCTTATGACATGTAAATGACGTAGGGCTGTTAGTTTTAAACCTATTGTTACAGATCTACGTAATACCTTGGCACCGGGAGATAGGAGGTCGAACTTGGATTTATTCTTAGAATCTCTGAATCCCCCAAAATAGAAGAAGTCTACAAGAATTTTTTACAGCAGTATGCCACAATATTTAAAACCTATTGACACGAATATAGTTAGATATCTATACATAGCCAAAGATAGATCTTGACGGAGTACAATTTTGGAGGCCTAAGCCACGCAGTCGATGAATGTGATCTGATGATGTGCACATCTTCTTTTGTTTTTATTTCGGCTCTATACGATTCCCGCAGTTTCCGGACTCTTTCTAGCCTGTATTATACCACAAAATTTCATACTATTCCCAAAAAAGTTCCGTTACATAAGATTCCATTCTGGAGGAAAAATGGGTGTGGTGTCCTTTGTCTTCAGGGAGTAAATGTTAATGTAATATACTTAATAGGTAGTAATTAATTGTCACCGCAATTCCATCCGTTTCGCACGGGTAACGTTACTGCCCTTCAGCTCTTGACTTAATTGTTACCTGTGGAGTAATACAAGAATAAAGACATAAATATAAGAATCAGTAATGATGTATATCGTAGGTACTTATTGCATTTTTAATACTGTAGATTATTTTTTATTATGTGTTTTTTACGCATGTTCGGATATTCCCAAGTGCCAGGAATTTTAAAATTGTTTAGCAATAAGTTCTAAATCTACTTACGAATGCTTTATATCTATGCTGTATTTTAATATTCTTAATTTTCTTGTTGAATAAAGAAGGCGAAATATAAAGAAACATCAACTCATGATTAGACTCCGGTTGTGTCCAAAACAAGCCGTGCCATCGAGATAAAAACGCGTTAGAAAACGTTTTTGATTAATTTTAATCTTGAAGGCATCAATTGAATTAGTAATTCGTTTAAAAAAAAAACAAGGTATTTTACAAAGCAATAAAAAAATACAAATAGAGGAAAAAAATCACAAGATTCAAAGGTCAATTGTTGCTCATAGATACTTATCTATATGCCAAGTTATATTTCCAATTGACATATTCCGCGAAAACTGGAAAATACTAACTCACGTACAGAGAACGTTGCTAAGCCGCGTTGAGTACATTTTGAGTGCAGACGCACCGACGGCCGGACTGTTGCGTGATATTTAAATAACATTTGTAAATGTATGTAATCTTTTAAAATGACTAACTATGTCCTGGCTGGTATGAAACCCTGACACAGTTGATATGCGATTATTATGTTAGATGGAAACTAAAGTACAGCTGCAAATGATGATACTCGGAGAAACAAGAGCTAATTCATGTTTTATTATAATTAATTATTGTGACTTGTATTTGCCAACGCGAAAAACTGCCAAAATTGGATTATTACGTATGATATTTTGATGCGATCGTAACACGGATAACTTCAATGTTTGTTTCAGCAGTTTATTTGAAGGGTGAAGGAAGTTTAGATACTAAGGATATCGGTACGAAGAGAAAACACATAAAAACTATGAAACAAGCCGAGAAGGCCACATCTTTAATTAAATTAAGTTAATCGTGGGCCATGATCTTGTATTCTGCCAGTAAAAACACAGATTAACATTCTGTGCACGAAATTTAGGATCAAAAGGAATACTCAATGCCTATTTAGCCATACCCTAAAAAAACTAACAAAACAGACTGAATATCCCAAAAATAAAACTGGTTACGGATAAAAAATAATAGAATTATTGTAAACTTGATAGCTATAAAAGTTAAAACGAATACAAATTGTCGGTAATAACGAGACAACTAAAATGCAATTTTATTAAATGCTGGCTGTTATAAATGGTAGGCTCGATAAAAAAACTCATAACAAAGGAACGACGCGTCATATTTGACGCATGCGCGTTGAACCTGCGTACGGCATACAACGCCATTCATTGCTCAATACTATCAGTTCGCTGAATCTCACTGACACAGATTTTTGTATAGTAATCATATTGTAATAAGCCTTTATACGCTATAGATTGAATGCTTAGATCCTTGTTGCGAATATAGATTATAACATAATACCGAGATTAATAAAATTGCATCGAATTAATAATGTGTTCGAAAGTAGAAAAGCGGCAATAAATATTCAAATCATTTTAAATAAAGAACATTGATTTTATTTGGTTTTAAAGGTCGCATTAAATTCCATTTTTTTATAATGGCTGTATAATTTTGTGAATTGGTAATACCTTATAAAATTAAATCAAATATGCAAAAAAACAAACGACTGCAGTCAGACTGCACGTGTTCCTGTTCTATTAAATATAACTGGTTTGAGTATGACAAAGCTCGTCTTAACTAATAAAGCTGTCTGTTTAAGCCGAGTGCGTTTTAAGTGCACGAGCACCGAGCCGGCCGATTACCTTGCACTCAATTATAGTAACGGTAGTATTTAGAGGGGCGAGGAAGATTAACTGTGGGAGTGTTCGGCCTTATTTGTATATCTGGCTTAGAGCTTTAATGGTAGAGCAAGCAAGTTAACGAGAAACTCGTAATTTTGACTGTCGTTTACGTAATACAGAAACAAGATTCTTTTTTTTTATGGTTTACCCATTGTTTGGTTTTAGTTACTTAGTCACTAGGCCTTTTCTTATCTTACGAAGTGATTTATTGAAAATCTTATATCAAAAGAACACGATCACGGAAAAAAATACGTCTCCCACCCTCGGGAATGTTATCCTTGTATAACTGGGGGTTTTCAAGAAAGTTGTTGCTTTAACATGGGACTAAGAGTATATCAAAAGCCGAATATCGAATTGAATACAACAACTGAAGCCGAATACTCAAAGCTATCAGCACAACTCTAGCCCAAGAATGGATTAAATATACGCAATACGTTAATTGTATATGCAGTTTAATTAACCCTTATTAAAAGGTTCAGCGTATGGTCATATTGCGACCAATCTGTCGTTGTTAAACTAATGAGACTTGTTAACCAGAATCTTTTGATGCTGTCCTTTGATATAAGTATGTAAATCATTAAATGTCAAAGCTAGATTAAATCAGCGAGACTATTATTTTATATAAATAGATTTTCTGAAGAACTTAGAAAAAACACGTCATTATATCTATTGTGTTTATATTTTTTTCTGCACTTTTTCTGAGTTAACTACAAGCTTTTTATTTACCAGGTACAAGTTCAATAAACTTTAAATATGACAAACTAGTAAGACTCGTTGAGTTTTGGGACACCCTGTATATAAGTGATAATTAAAAAAAAATTGTGTAAATAATGGGGGTGACATTTTCTGTACAGAAAAAAACTCGTAAATAAAATAAGATAAAAGATAAGATAAACCTCCAAATTTTATAGAAATAAATACTCATTAATAAAAAACCTATCAACAAGTTGCCGAGTGCATTATAAGTGCATGCGTACTAAACCGGCCGATTACCTTTGTACTCAATATTCGTCGTCACGGTACGGTGACCATGATTACACAATTAAACGAGACGGCCGGATAGTCGGACATTTTTATATAGAGTTTGTGAATATGAAATATTTGTTGATTGTGTTTTGTTTTTTGATGGTTCCTGATCTCATTAGTAGGGTTAATAATCTATTTAATTATGTAAGTTCTCATACGATAAGTAGTTTGAAAAGAAAAATATGTGAGTTTGAGAAGACAGGCCTCTCCAAAGGTATAGGGACAGTTTGACCACTGCTCACCACGCTAGCTTTCTGCGGGCTATCGATTTCAGATTACAATATTTGGATTCAAGGTTTCGTGAAGTTAAATTTTCCTTAGTCTCTTAAAGTCTTACATTAAAAAAGAAAACATTGTGTAGAAGATTTCTTTTGCAATCTGTAATTTTTTTTCATAGTTATGTTTTTGATAATAATCCCGAGATGATTGGAAACTTAATGGCAATGTTTATTGTTTGATAATTATACTTTCAACTTACAGTGCAACATCTTTGCATAATGAGAAAGGTTTCTAATAGAAAGCATAATACAAAATATTATCTTATTGCTATACCTGACAGTAGTCGAGAATTTTCAAAATATTTTATTATTTCTTACGCATGTCTTCACTTGCGTAATTTTAGCTTTTTTTTAGTTAAATTATATAACTATTACTCTCAAGTTCCGCCATTGTTATAAGATGTTTAAAACATTAGGCCTTTTATCGTTTGTTTTTTTCTCACATTTCATTCATATTTTAATTAATTATATCGTCAAACTTAATGAAACAAATATTCTATAAGTATTACTTTGTTTTCAACTATATGACAAATATCTTTTTTTTTAATGTGCTGACGTCTTTGTTTCTTTGTGGCCAGCTTTATATTTATTATTGGGATTTTCATAAATCAAAAATGGTATAGTCGTCCTTTTGAGCTTTGGGTAATGACAGCCTCACACTGGGTAGTCAAGGACAAGGAGAGACCTCGCGGCAAGCCTAGAAGATGACGGAACGAACTCTACTTTTTGAAAATAAATTTGTCTCTATCAGCCAGAAGTCGAGGCCTGCCCTGCCGTAAGACTGTAATGGCTGATATAATCATAGTGAATAAATGCTATTAAAATGGGAGCTTCACCGTTTATACATATTTAGTAGGTATCGTGAAGATTTAAGCGTACAACGGTTTAACTTCCGTCTGACTTCCGGTATCCTTACGGTTTAGGCTTTCCTGTTTTCTTATCAGTGACTGACCGGAATGAAAAGGTTCTTTGCCTAAAACGAATAAAATATTTTCAACTATGTTAAAAATACAATACAGCTGTGAAATATAATATTCTATAGCATCAGATATTAAAATACCTTTTTTCTTAATTTGAGTTTGTTAAATTTAAAAAGAAGAATATACCATTCCCAAATAAATAGTTTTGTATAAAAAACTAAGCTAGTACTATCTAGATTTGCTCACTTTTTCACACTTCTGTCTTTTACCTAGTCCATCAGACGTATCCCTCATCAGCTTACCTCGGCCCTAGCCTTGTTGAATACGTGGCCACCAATAATGCTACTATTATCTAGTAATACTATAGTGTAGTGTACTTACTACCAAAACGAATACATATCTATACTAATATATAAAGCTGAAGAATTTGTTTGTTTGTTTGAACGCGCTAATCTCAGGAAGTACTGGTCCAAATTGAAAAATTCTTTTTGTGTTGAATAGACCACTCATCGAGGAAGGCTTTATTCTATAAACTGCTAGAAAATATGAAAAATCAGGGCAGGGTCTTTGGCGACTTTGTCCCCACGGGGACAAAGTTGCGGGCAACAGCTAATGTTAAATATACTTATGTCCTTCAAAAACAGGTACCATGGTGTTTCTACTACCGTCATTATTTATAGATTACTAGCATATACTAAGAACTCTATAATTTCTTTCCTACTGACAGAATATTAAGCAAAAAACTTAACATTGTACAGCGTTATTGATGTGTACTAATATAGCTACATGTTTATTATATGGTATCTGCTATGACGTCGGTTGAAATCTTAGTATTAATGTGACTTTAGTCTTTTATTTAAACTTACAGGCAATAAATAACAGGATACTGAAAAATAAGATTCAGCATACTAATATCGTAAAAGTTTGTATGTTCGTTATTTTTGCATGCAAAAACCACTGAACGGATGTAGACGACACTTGGAACATAGATACTTTATAACCTGGATTATAATAATTCCGTTATTTTTTGGATGCTAATTTGTGGCAAAACATGTTTGGACTTAAGGGATATCTCTGTCATTCCTTATTTTTTTCCATCCACATTTACATGTATATGTTATGTTACACATGTTTGTATAAATAAATATATCTTTATCTAAATACTAGCTGTTGCCCGCAACTTCGTCCTCGTGGGTAGAAAATATACATAAGTTGTGATTTATACCTGCCCTATTTCTTTCACATTTTCCTTTGTATCTTCGCTCCTATTAGTCGCAGCGTTATGGTTTATAGCCTAAAGCCTTCCTCGATGAATGGTCTATTCAAAACAAAAATAATTTTTCAATTTGGATCAATAGTTCCTGAGATAAGCGCGTTCAAACAAACAAACAAACTCTTCAGCTTTATATATTAGTAAGTATAAAATAAATCTATTATAATAAATAAAAGTATAAAATCAGTAACAAAAATATCTATTTTTGTTACTGATTTTAGGTTCCTGTGCGATCCGTTCGATCCGATAGTTACACCTTATATAGTGTGTTAGGAGACGTTAAGTGGAATGACTTGATAGATTGAGATATTGCACTTTAATCAACGATCAATAATTTTAACATTACGAATGCGAAAGTAACTGTCTGCGTGGTTATTCGTGCAACTGTTTTTGAATGAGCTTGGGTAAAGGTATATTATAATCGAGTAGTTTCGCCGAGAAAGCGTAAGGCGCTTTCAATTCTAAACTAGTCAATAGATTAAGTTATAGCTCTATATGGACGGATCTTAATCAAATGACCTCAAGCACTGGGGGTTGAGTTCATCAAGCAAAATCTACTTTGCGCGACGTGTCGCGGATTCGTTCCCCGCGTAGGAAAAGCATTTGTGTGATCCACGAATGCTTGTTCTGAGTCTGGGTGTCTTAGCGCATGAGGATTGTATGTTTGTGGAACCCTCCGCGACACAAGGATTAAATTTCTTAGTGCGGGAGTCGTTTTTTTAAATGTGTAAGATTGAGAATAATAAAATATTTAAATTTGAAAATAATAAACTCGTACGGAATCTATCCAGGTTATTTATCTATCTATTATTCAGAATACTACACGTGCATCATTATATTAATTTGAAATTTATTATCCAGTTTCAATATGAAGGTAAGTGGAATATTCTACATCATCATGGCTCGAGCACACCACGGGAGGTTTTCCATTTGATATGTTGCTGTGACAGATTGCTACATAATATACTTAATGAGAAAATTGAATTCTTGATTATACACGTGCGAATATTGGTAATTGCAGTGTATGGCATTGAAATTATTGGGTAGATGACGCGTGTTAAAATCATAGAAAAAATATGAATGACTAGCTCTTTCTCGTGGTTTTGCCCGCGTGGTAACATAATTCTTCTTTGACTGTCCGGTAAAAAGCTTGTGTAATAATTCAGGGTGTCAACTAGCTCCACACAAAATTTTATCAAAATTGGTCCCGTCGTTTATGCTTCAAGAGGCAACAAACAGTCATACATTCACACTAATTCCATACACGTTCACTTTTAGGATACAAATAAATCAATAAAAATATTTTTTAATTCAGCCACAATTCGGTTCAGGACCCAAAACCTCTTATAGTTACATTGCCGCTGGTGTAAAAGAGAGACACTGCTATACACAATGCATCGTGCCATCTCGTTTTCATAACGACTACAGTATAACTTTAAGAGATGTTTGTAGGTATCTATAAACAAAGGACTCAAACAGCTTAGTGTTAATTAATGAATCATTAGCAAATCTCCAAGTTTCTTTGTTATCTTGTTCATAACAATACCTATTGTATAAGTGTTAGTGTAAAAGAAATGTTCTAGAGTACTGTGTAGGGTTTACTTTTGCAATGTGTAATAGAGGCTTGTCGTTGCTATGGAAACGAGAGCTTTCAAAACTTAAACTCTGCCGCATTTTTTTTTATCATTCTACAATTGTGCTTATTTAAATACTAAGACCATTAAATTACATTAACACGGGTAAGTTCTGTATCTGTTCATGTAAACTGGAATGTAGAGATAAAACTACATTAAGACAAAAAACATGCACATTGTGAATCCGGTTGTTAATATTATATACTTAGTACACAGTATACACATAACATACTCGTTGGACGCGAGTGCTAATGGCATTCGCGATAGTGTGGGTTTTGCAAAAATAGGCTAAAGAAAAGTTATAGTTGAGCTAATTGGTTACACGTCGAAATTCTTATTGAAGCAATCAATCCTTAACCTCCTTCTTTGGTTTTAGGGGTTGTTGTTATAGCGGCAACAAAAATACATGATCTGTGAAAGTCTAATTATCAAAATTCATGAGAAAGAGTCCAGTAAGTAATAGACAAACGACAATAACAGATAATAGAGCCGTATTAATAGAGTAGATTTTCCCTTTGAGTATGGAATACTCAAGAATAGTTGTTTTTTACCTTCACATGAAATTTTCTAGATGGTTCAGTACCTTTAATTTAAAGTCTAAAGTAACTAGAAACCCATCGTGGACCACTGTGTGAAATCATTAACATAATTATCTGCACGAAACAGACCAACAATTATACGAGATTAATCACTAACATGGCTTTTACGTAATGGTTTAAAGTTCATTCCTTTGTTGTGACAGGGTTTTCCATTGTCCTCCTACTCTTTTACACTTGCAAGTTAGAGAGAGATAGCAGACGGGCATTATCAAGTCTAAACGTTCGATTGGCGTCTGTAATTTAAAAGGCTTTGAATTTGAATTGTGGTGGATGTCGAAATGTCGAGTTGAACTAACCGTTGTAAGTACTCTTTACCAAGCGATTTTGGTACGAATGGAGTTTTACTTACAATAATGCTTTTTTTTGTAAATATCTATTTTTGATACTGTATGGTGGGTTGTAGTCGTTGTAGAGCTCGGATAGGGTCGCTCCATCTAAAATATGTTACGATTTTAAACAAAATTGTTGTGAGAATGCAGACTTACCAGAAAATACATGAAGAAAAGGCAAGAAAGAAGTTTAATATCGAATAAGTATTAAGCAATGGACACATGACCCGGCATCATTGACAAACACAGGATTACTACACGAAGTAAATCGGAGTTTGGTATTGAAGAAAAATAATTCAGAAAATTAACAAGAGTTAATTTTCTACAAATGACTGTGCTTCAGTTCATTCGCCTCTGCGAAATATTGACCTGTTTAATACCGCTAATTGAAATACTCATGATTCAGTTTTATTGGCCGTCGTTCCAGGTCAATTGAAAACCGTTGTAGTAGGCAGTTACGGGCAGTATTGACGAAATTAAAAAAATATATATTTGACTCTATAAATATGTTATTTGTTTTGACATTGTCCTATTACTAACAAAAGACTTTCAAAGACCGTCTTTTGTTCTAGTTCCCAGTGTTATTGATCATCAAAACAAAAATTTACATTGGAATATGTAAAATTTGTAAATATTAGTTAAATGCGATGCACTGTTACAACTACTACGTGAATCTTATTGGAACGTGATATTTTGAGAATAACCTATCAGACACTCGAGTAAATTAAATGATCAAAGTCTCATCGGGCAAAGAACAATCAGCAGTCATTTTATACTTATCATTTACAATATGACACAGACCACTTAATAATTAGACGGAACAGACGTAAATAATCAACCTAATGTGAGAAGTCTTGTGTAATACGTTTTTAAAGCACGATTTTTCTGTCATTTCAACAAAATTTTGTCATCCTCTATCCAACTTAAATATTATTGCCGGGTCTTAACCGAAATTGTTTCGAAAGTCTGTAACATTGTACCCATAGCATATGACTTGATCCGCAGCTGCACACGCACTGTCTAATAGATCTGATTGCCGCTAAACGATACTAAATTTGTGTTAACGAGTAACAATTGGAGAGCAATTGGTATTCGTCTTGCAACAATTTATTGTATTGTCAATATGTGTATACATGACTGATTGAGCCATTCTTGTCAATTTATTCGAGTATCATAGATCAATGTTCAGGGTTTGATGGATGGGTAGTCACTAAGTGGACTAAATAGTACATGCTCGTTTGTAAAAAAATAATTTCAGTCCAATAATGAATTAGATCAAATTAATTCTTTATTTTGAAAAGACTACACTTAATTAAGTTCTGATTAACATTTTTATGTTTCATTATTCTATCGCTTCCATGATTGCCAGTCATTCTAGCTTTAAGATAGGGAAAACTGAAAACACTGCTTGAAAATTATACCTTTTAGATTTTTCTAGTGACAGTTATGTATCTAAACATAGGTCATAGTTGTTGCTGCTTCGGTCCACATTTCAGTAAGACGAGTGATGTCTCATAAATTACCCGTCAATTTGCGTCATTTTGAGGACGCACACATAATGTTGACGTCAAAGTTAACCAATCATTCTAAGCTATTATTAGGTTAGTTACAATTATGTTTCTCATACAAGCTAAACAATAATAACGTAATTAAATTTAGGATTTATTTCTCCTTATACCTAAGTTATTTACCTATACAAGTGTTTATAACGTTGGATCTTTTAAAAATGACGTTGGTTTCAGATGCCATGTCGCCTAGACGTAAGTGCAATTTATCTCTTTCTCTCTGATCATCTGATTAAAATGATGAAAAAAGTCAGTATACTAACATTGAACAAACTCGAACTGTCGCTAATATAGGCAGTGGAAGCGTGACGGTGCTCTACATTTGCGTAGCGGTATCTCACTTCAACAACGCAATCATTTCTGCGTTAAGGTTAGATAGCAAATAAGTACGCAAATTATATACCTTCAACCATAGGCATTGCTTGTTCAGAAACTTGATTAAAATATCTCAAGGTCCCTATTTCCATAGCAGTAAGGTTTAAATTCGTTAGTAACCTAATACAGATTACACAACATTTAGACTTAACTCTCTATGTTTGTAACACTTTCACTTTGTGATATCAAATGCACTCAAGTGTAGCGATTTGTGCAGAATTAATGTGAACGGAATATTTTATATTATTTTGTTCTTCTAGTGATCACTTATGACCTTTATTTCGTCTTCAATAAGACCGGATTTTGCATTTTTTTTGTAGAGTCACATTAGTATTTAACCTGATATTATATTTTTAAACTGGCGTCATTGAACCATTTGCATTAATGCATATTTAAAAGTAACTGAGTTTATGTCGAATATTACCAAAATTATACAATTTCTTGCATCTTAAAAACATATATATTCATTTAAAACATCTAACTTGACATTATCTCTAACAGACATCGATTGAATAACTACAATTAGATAAATCAATATAATATATTATTAATAATAAAATCCATATAAAATAATGCTCAGGTAAAGATGTCTGCTGTTATCTACCAATGCTAAAAGACACGTGTTCACAATCAATATATTTTATTAACAATATTTACATCATAAAGTCAAAGGTTGTCATTAATTGACGAGAAATAAGACAAGGTTATAACTGTATCGTTATTACCTATATTCATGTAATTATAATAAAGTATGATAGCTTTATATCACTGTATTTGATTTACCTACTTATTGAAGAAAATCAAGCGAACGTATTTATAAATAATAATGTTTTATTCATCATTCATATTACTCAAAACTTGACAGTAGAAAACTTTGCTCCATGCGAATGGATGTAGAGCTAAATGAATCCTACATACTCAATGCATAATGATATCTAGATTTTTGAGAAAAAAAAACTAAACAGTACAATACACTTATCGTTGAAGCGTCATATCACTCACTCTATATCTTAACGTTTTCACGATGTATTTTTCTTTTATTAATAGCTGTCATTTTGTAGATGGAACTCGGATAAAACAATTTAAACTATAAATTAAGAATTGTTTGGGTTGTATTAGAACGTTTCAGAATCCCCAGACTTCCATAATGGTTTTCTTACACGCATGCGCAGTTATCTCTACAATAAACCTAGAGCCTCTATAAAAATTTCGAGCGTCTGATGAATTTGAATTTCTTTTACTTGTGCACATACTGAACGCGTTATGTATCTGTAATTTTAAAGATAGTTTTAATTATTGAATAAAAACGACGTATTACCTAACTTTTCGAATGAAGTTCAGTCAAAAATTCCAGATGAACCTTAAACTGCTTTTCCTCCTACTAGATTGCAACATCGACTATTCATTAAATACTCTACTACAAACCAGTTTGTGTTATATCTCAATATTGTTTACACTTTCGTGCGTCTGCACTGTCTGCACTACCGACAATAAGCGTTCTCTCCTTGATTTTCAAAACAATACTCTACATATTTACATTTACCGTCCAAAAATAGATCGCCATTCTAATTTAGACTTTACCAAAACGTGATAAAGGCTTATAAGGAAAGGAGAGTACCGCAAGAGTTTTGCCAAAACAGTTATGTAGGGTAAAGCCGTGTCCAGATACGGGTTTTGGGTAGAATTAAGTTCTTAGAAACAAATAAGGGAGAGTCAAATAGGAAACAGAGTAAATAACACCTACATCTCAATTACAGCAACGTACAATGTAATTAATCAAGTTAATTAATTAGGACATTACCATTTTCGTAAGTCTCTCGAATTAAGTCATCGTAATAATTTGAAACGTATAGGTTTTATATATTTAATAACTGTCGTGAAGATGGTTCATACTTAAAAGATGCAACGGTTTTCTTACGGCATCTTAATCGGGATTATTCGACTAGATTCGGATCTAACCGGAGTCCTTAATTATAAGCTGACGTTCGTAAACGCCGCGAGTCGAACTCACTTCGAAACTAGTCTTGCAATCCCGATATATACGCGGGAATATATCGTGAATTCTTTTAATAATAGGTTACGAGATGTATTAATGTCAACTCAAATTTGATCTATATAACAGTTTAGAATTTAGATAATTTGATTCGATTTTAAAACGAATTATTTTCGTCTTCTTCATTAGTATATTATTTTAAACGTTTTAACAAAGCAATATCACGAACTCTTTGTTTCAATTCATACCAATGATTCACGAAACACATCTACGGTACAAAAATGATAGCTATTTAAAAAAAAGTTGCAAGTGTACCACATAATTAATAGTATTACGATGTTAATAGGTCGCACGTGCACAGATTGTGTTCGATGCAAATAAACACACATGTCAGCGATTGTTACTCACGCTTTCATCTTATTAGGGATCCGTGTCGAAGGAGTAGAAGTGGATCTCTATTACTACATCGCTATCTGATCTTTTGTTGGTCACCAGGTCGAGTCTCATAAACAGGGGAAGCTAAGTAGTTTTAAATTTTTACACATGATGTTTTTCTGTTGTCCCTTTAATAAGAAATAATAGAAAAGGTCGTGGTTAAGCGTTGTTTGCCACTTGCTAACGGTCATGAATTTGTAAAGTGACAAATAGTTTTTCTTTTTTTTTGCCTATTTGTATGGATCGCTCAGTGTCACGATTCCGACTCGTACTTGGCCGGTTATTTTCGTACTGAGTTCTCATAGCATTGAAAAATAAGTTCAATAGATTTTTGCCCTTTGAAACCGAAAACCTGAAAAGCAATTGTATATCTAGTACTTCTTTTCGTATTCTAGAGAAAAAATTACAACACATATAATTTGTATTATAAATTCAAAATAACCACTGAACCAAACTTTGCACTATCGTAAACAGTTGTAAAAAAATAATAAATATCTGAGTACTCGTGCACTTTTATACAGCCAAGTATTTTGTTAAAAATATTTACATTAGATTTACGAGTTTATTATCATCGTCAGTGAAACAGATAGTCTGTTTTATTTTCGTTGTAAAGTAAATTGTTTTATAACTGTTTAAGAGAACGATGAGTATTTTTGCAGCAGAAATTTATTTGTTTAAAATTATGTGAAAATTTGTTGGTTTTGATGAATGCATTAATGGGTACAATAGCATATTCAATCAACGCTTACGATGATAAAAAATCACTTTGTTAACTTCTGTTATAAGTAGTATTTATCGTTTTTGCATACAGAGATAGAATTACGAGACATTTTGCGTGGGGATTATGTCAAAATTCAATCTCCTGTACCCAAATCCATTATCAATCTATCGACCAATTTATTAATTGTGGGAATATTTGAAATAGCCGCAAGACGGGAGAAATGCAATATATTAAGTATCTTTTACCAGTGAAAACAAACTACGTTCTCATACCATGCGTGGACTGGACTAGGTTACACCCTTTCTATAAAACTCTTTACTTTTCTCAAAGAAGCGAAATGGCCTGACCTCTTTAATGGTAGAGCTGAGCTTGTACTATGCTCTACATTGGCTGCAGTCTGATAAGAAAACCTAAGACTTAAGTTAGTGGATGATAAAAGCGTTTTATAGGTTAACTTAAAACGAATTGGCTTCACCTAAAGATATACTGACTCTGTTGCCTTTTCGTCTTTTCATATGAATATGTTATAGGCAAATTATAAGACTTTAATTTGTGAGACGTATTCAAATTCTGTTTTCGTCCACGGGAATAAAGATTTTTCAAGAAGAAAGAGATACGAGTATACTAAAACTGTTGTTTTAGGGTCTCTTCCTACAAAAAAACAATGGATATTAAGTCTTTTCATTAATACATCATAATTGAAACTTAGCCTTTGTCCATAGATCTATTACGAGACAAGACAAGACCAAAATTTACTTTTTTGACTTTTTTCGAGTGTTCATTTTATATGTGCGGCATGTTCATCTTGCATATACGTCTTTACATGCCATTAATACAAATAATGCAGTGCTTCCGATCCATATTTAAAAAAAATGATAGTTTCTCCTCTTTTGTGCGTCATCAGTTTTTGCGTCGATTAAAACCGTATTAATAACTAAACGTTAAATAAAGATAACTCTATATAATATTATTGTTTATTATATTTAGTTGTCCTTGACTATCTTATCAGTTGGACTCTGGAGCAATGATAAAATAATTTGGCAATAATATTGCTTTTAATGTATATTTATTTATAGTGAGATAATTCATGATTTGACCTCTAGTAAAATATGAATTATTATTGATGCATTTTGTAAAGGTGACTGATATGTGTAGAATAAAAGGGAAAGTATTTCTTATATTTTTATTCATGAACAGGTTTCTTGAAGTGATATTTTGATAGTTCAAACTAATCGTCATCATCATCCACAGCCTCTGTCCTCCAGCTGGGCTTAGGCCTCCCCTTTCTTGTGCCAATTTTTATGGTTCACCCTCACCCAGACTCGACCGTAGTCACGAGTCACTCGATGAGTTCAAGCTGTTGATAATAATGTTGCGATTTTGGGTAGGCACTACCCAAATTTTATAAGCATTTTCGTAATAGACGTAAAAGCGGGATACACACTTAAATATTTAATTTATGTCCTGAGAGTAGAACGATGCGAATGTAAAGAGAAACCCTAGTACTAACATTATAATTCATTATAGGAAAGTAAAAATCAAAATATTTTGAAGAAATACTCTCTAATTGACGTAATATTTGCGTAAACACATCTTTGTTTACTTTTAATATTGTTTGTACGTATTGTTGCTAAATATTGTTTACTATTATAATTGATTCATATCATTGATGTCACGGCCGTAATCTATATAATAATATGTACTTCCCGATGTTTTTAAACATAATAATTTACTCTCGCAAGCGTCATTAGAAGATTATTTTGATACTTATGATAAATATCCATTTCTTTATGTATTTTGTAGAAGTGCCGTTTTTGTCGCTGTTTTCAGACATAATTCAATATTTACTATATTCCGAAGATCGCAGGTATAGCATGTGTTATCCCCATTGAAACACAAAATGTTTATTGTAGATTTAAAACTAAGAATTAAGATACAGTATGCATAAAGACAAAATATCTTACGGGTGCATAATGAGCCTAATCTCTTATTCTATGTTCCAATGCTTAGCAAAGTCAACATTTTTGTACGATGAATATTTATGCTAGTGTTTTGTTTACTCAAAATAAATCTCTTATTATATGCACAGACAGTGCAGTTTATTATCGTGAGTGAGACAAACAAATTATGCCGCATTAGAAGAAGAGAACTTATATTATCTTATCTTATTTTCTCCAATATCTACCTTGAAAGCTATAAAATCGTTGAAATTGTATCTTAAATAAACAAATTGCATTCAAGAATAAGTTAAAAGCCTTTGAAGTATCGACAAACCGTTTTACCATACCGTAATTTGCCTCCAACAAATTGTCTGATAGACTAGACAATTTATCTCAAGATGTTCGTAGAAATGCATTTGAATTCTGTGAGTTATAGTCTAGACTGAATCCCAGGAAGTTTCAGTTCAATGTCATCCATTCACGCGTTTCGCAGACACTGGCTAGGGCAGGTAGATCGATACACACTGCGTTTCCGCCCCTCTAACGATGTAAATTCAACTGGGGGTCGTTGCTCTGGGGTGAAAGGAACACCTTTTTATTCTATACGGTACGGGGACGACACGATTACGATGTGAAAGGGATTATATTGATAAAAATATCGTTTAATTAAAAAAAAGCATAGAGATATTATGCAATCATCTCAAACATATTATTTCTCTACGCATATTTAACGCTTGTTCTAAGTTTTAGGTCACAAACACAAAGACTGGTTGACTGTGTGTTTGTGAAAACACGGATTAATACCTTAAACGGGTTGAAGTTAAAGACAAAGAAAACAAGTGTTATTCTCTTATAAACTCTAGTCTTTCGTAAACGCTGATAAATTAAAAGACGAATTTTATAACGCTTTTTAGAAAGGTTTTCAGAATAAAAAGTAGATTGTCAAGATTCTCAACTGTTTTATAAATTACAACAAAACTAAAATTAACACATATGACAAGACCAATGTTATTCAACCCATTTTACCCTTTCTCATAGTCAAAGACTTACCGATTTCAAAACCGACTACGATTTAATATGCTAATATCGGATTTATTTAGTGACTTTGTGAAGCTTCAGGTATAAGAGAATATTTTGAGTATAGTGAAATGTGTGGTATTTTATTTATGTTTTTACTTATATAGAATTTAAGCTGTGTGTTCTGATACTTATGAATTCCATTTCAATTTCAATGTTATTTATTTTTAAAATAAAATAATGACCTATCACGCCATAATGAACATATTCAATGAATCACAATAATCAATAGTTAAAAAACTATTTGACCACTACTTTATGGAAACTCAACTATTTTTGATACCTCTAAACAGAAAACCGTGATGGAGAACTACACTGGTCACTGACTTAAATGTTATCCTTGAGAGTCATGCTGCCCCGTCGCCGCGTCGCTCTCATGGGAAATATCGAGATAAATATTCCGTGGCACGGATAGCCGACTGGTATAGGTCAGCACACCGAACACTCTGATCATGAAGAATCGAGAGTTTGATTCCGCGCTCATGCATTTTTTTGATCCACGGAACCCTGCTTGAAGTCTTTATGCAGGTGACTGTAATGGTGTAAAACCCTCCGAGACACAAGGATTCAATTCCTTAGTGCAGGAGTCTTTATTTCAAAATAAAAAAAATACGCTGGCAAAGTTGTCGTGACGTCATCGAATCGACCTAGACACCCCTCGTAATCGTCACGTTCCCTTTTCATATAAAAGCTACCAGCATCGACACTCAACAGGGTATTGATGCGTTGACTAGAACTCCATGGAAATAAAACCATATTTGTCAGGTGTATTGACAACGTTGGAAATAAGATTTGAATTTATCGCGAAATAATGTAGAGTGAACACGTTTTCCATAAATTGTAAGAGTGGAAAACAGCTTTATAAGCAACGATTTATTCGTATATAGGGGGTGTTGTTTGTTTATTGTTGTAGGTTAATGGCCTTATTGATTTGGTTAATAAAAGATAGTTCGAAGAAGGAATTGTTGGCTATTTGTTCCCACTTATTGCGGTGTTAGTTACCAAGAGAATAATATCACTTTGTTAATATTAATACTGAAAGGTCGATGATCTATACCTTATTAATCAAGATAAAAGAAATATCTATTTGAAAGCATTTAAAATTTATGCACAAAAGCCTTTTTAGGGCACAAAATAATGAAAGAAGTCTTTAGTCTCTCCTCTAGTTTCTTAAAGAACCATTTTTAATTAGTGAGAAAACTAGATCGCTATTAAAACTTTTACTAGACTTTTATGGACTGGATACCTCTACAATTTTGTTCTCATTTATTTTAAGCTGGTTCGACGGTAGAAATTATTTGGATCAAAATAAATGTACTTTGTATACAAAATGCTAGTCTCGTGATAGTCTGAAGTCCCACGCTAAGATCTACCACCCACTATAAGAAATTAGGATTTATATTTTAAACAAAGTGATTACCTTGTTCTAAGCTATTTTTAATGTCTCTAAAAACCAGCTCAACCACAAATGGGACATATCAACATTTTTTTTTGACTCGTCGCAGAAAGGGGCTATCCCAGAGTAGGTCATGTGATATGAAAAAAATACACAATGGAGCGGTTTAAAGCTTTATAAAGACAACTTAAAAACAGTGGCAGTGTCACGTGTGAGAAGTTCCTACTAAAGTTGAGAAGTTCTACTTAAATGTCAAATGTAAATTGACAGTTTTGAGTGTCATACACAAAAGCTACTTAAAAATTTACGGATGTTCGTTTCATTTACTGTAATTGTTCCCTATTCTTTCTATTAGTTTAAAAACGATAGAATCGATAATGTTTTGTCATAACTACTTGAATCGATTCAAATGAACACCTTATGTACTGTGAAATAAGAAATTGTAACCTACTGAAGACTAGAAATTTGCCGACTCTACCTAAGTCATCTCTATCTTTCTAATCGATTAATATAAATAAATAACAGGAATATAAGATTAGGTACGTACCAAGAGATATCAGTTACACATATTATGAGACCATTGCTACATCGTAGTCAAAGTATTTAAGATTTTGCAATTTTTAATTCATCAAAACAGATTATTTCTTGGAATCTAACAATGGTGCGCGAGCGTTGATTTCTTGCACACCACACCTCATGAGTGTGAGAGAGATAGAACGATTTGACGCTGCTCATCTCTTTCACTCGAGGCGAGAAGAGGCAAAACACGTTTGAAACTTTACTACCGCATTGACCTGTGACTCTACCGACTCTACAAAAGTTTATACTTGTCCATTTCGACTGCTTCATGCAAGTTAGAACTAGATATATCCTATCTGTATTATTTCAGTCACATTTATTATTCAATCACTTAAAAAGGTTTCATATTTTATCTCCGAATGCGTTTCTTTTTACCATAATTATTGAAAAACTTATCTTTTACGATTTTTGTGATTATAATCGGAGTGACATTGGATATATTTTCAGTATAGAAGATATTGCTCCTACGTTAAGTGTTATCTCGGAGCTCGTGGCTAAGCTATAACCGCATAAGTGAAACGATCACAGGTTAAGCTATGCTTGACGCAGTTGGTCCGTAGATGGGTGACCATCTTTATCATAACGAGTTCCTCCGTGTTTCGAAAGGCACGTTAAATTGTAGGTCCCGGCTGTTATTTTTACATCTTTGACAGTCGTTGCAGGTAGTCAGAAGCTTGAAAAGTCTGACAACCAGTCTAACCATGGGGTATCGTGTTGCCCAGGTAACTGGGTTGAGGAGGTCAGATAGGCAGTCGCTGCTTGTAAAACTCTGGTACTTAGCTGAAACCGGTTAGACTGGTAGCCGACCCCAACATAGTTGGGAAAAGGCTAGGCCAATGATGTTAAGTGTTAATTATATCGAAAAGTTTATCCTGTGTTGAATGGTGGTTTCTTAGGTTTACGCGAATGTTAGACATTGAAATGAAACTACTTTTACGGATTTTATCGCGGTTTAATTTTAGATTTTAGTTCCCGACGTTTCGAAACCTTTGCAGGTATCATGGTCACGAGCAGTCTGCCATAAAATCTAAAATTAAACCGCGATAAAATCCGTAAAAGTAGTTTCATTTCTGTGTTGAATGTCTATCGTAGAATATCGATTTGGCACTAAAAAAATATATTTCGGTATGCAAACTTTTAAGAGTGGAGCATATCTTTACGATATTACTGTAGACATAATAAAGCAACATAAAGCTTCAGTGTTTGTTTTAGTAGCTTTTCCCAAGTTTGTTGTAAGAAAAGTTTTGACTGCTTGCCTACTCAGTCGAGAATTTTGTTTCAATGTGTCTATCATACTTTTGAGGTGAGAGATAAAAAATATATCAAGAAATTGGAGTGCTTATGGAGTTTTATTTCTTAAGTCATTTTAATGAACAGTTTGTTGTAGACATATTTACTGCAATACGGTGTGAAAATATTATTAGAGTTTAACAGTGTTTAAGTTAGTTAAAATTACTTTTAGAAGGACATATTTTGCTACAGCCGTTAAAGCAGTAAAACTCTGCAATGAGGCTAAGGGAATAGATATGTTCTATAAATATTATATATCTACTTTTGTATCAGTAGGCTTTAAGCGACGGGTATTATTATATCAGAAAATAAATTTAAATAACGCGACGTTCAGTAAATAAGTGAAATATTTTATTTTTACCTTAATTAGCTGTTGTCGATGTTAATTAAAGGTGAACCAGTGAACCGACAAAATCAATTAACTGACTAGAACCACTGATATTGCTCTTAATTAGAAAATAAACTAACAAAATCCGTTTCATTTAATGTAGATAGCAGTATTCTGTTAGAAAAATCGATTGTTTCTTTACTTAATTTAGTTTTTAAGCCATTTCTTTACCCAACCCCTTAGTCTTATACTAAATATCGCATACTCACAGTATGGTGACTTTAGAATTGGTAAAATGCTACCATAATACGGTTATTTTAAATAAAATACTAGTTAAAGAGCGGTCACTGAACGGAACAAAGTAGAGCGTTTAATTTCATTCATACCCCTATATATTTGGTAATCGATATCTTGATACTTACGCGGAAATTTCCAACTTAACTTAGGACTATGTTTACAATCTCCCATACCATTCCACTGTTGTGATGTATTGAAATAACACAGTACCAAGGAAGTCAAACTATAAACATCCGAACCCTATTTACTTTGGAATGATTGGACTAAGACTAAACATAACAAAGATTCTAATTCCATGAGAATTGTCATACTTTCGAGATCTTTATTTCAAAAGCGAGAATCTTGTTCTGTAAAAGATATTCTGTTTTAGCTCTCTTGACTTTCAAAACTTATTTGTACGAACAAAAAAAAAAACAACTTAAGAAATTCTTAATAATGCTGACAGTTACAATTAACAACATGGACAATCTCTATTCTAGTTTTTTAATGTGAGAATACTCAGGCAACCTACCTTTGTTACATTGATTTTCTTAAAAGGAAAGATATTTTTTTTTTCTAATAGTCCTTAGTAAGTTATCTCTGCTTGCAATCCACGAAAGAAAAGGCGATTTCCTGTCACAATAGTCGGTATCTAAGCGGGCAAAGCCGCCGGCACAATTGACTCTACAATAAATCAACTCAAGCAGCTGAAGTGAAGGGAGAGTTAAACTCTACCGCGGAGTAATGTACTGTAGAGCTAACTAAATGTATTAAATCACTGTCCAAAGCATGCATTCAGCTGTAGCAGTGTTATATAATATCAGTTTGTATCCTACTGGAGGGCGAAGACCTCTCCTAAGTAACGAGAGACGAGCATTGATCACTGATCAAGGAGTTTCATAACTTTTGGGCAAATACTGAAATTGATAACCTTTTCATCTGTAGAATATCGGCAGAGCTTCTGTTTGTTGCTGGGACTTGGTAGTTTTTGATCTTGAGTATTTTGAACTGAAAATATTATTAAGTATATTAAATACATATATAATAATATATGGTGAAAGGAAATAAAGAAAAATCACTTCTTTATTTCCTCTCACCAAGAGCGATATGTGCAAGGTTTCCCTTGAAAATGTTGTGTATGAGAAATCACGTGTATAAGCTCAAAAAAACCTTTTCCTTTACGTACGTAATTTTCAAAGGTTATAAACTCGGTAAACAGTCTCAAGTATTCATTTTTTACTCCAAGAGACAATGTTGTGAGTGAAACTATCACATTTATTATGATTGAATAAGCCAAAAGTTATTTGGAACTTTGTCAAACGCTTTCCAGTGTATTTAAAAACGTTGGCTAATTCATTGCGTTTGCTATTCTGGGTATACATGCTTCGACGAATACTGTACGAGGTATTGTAATTTATTATTACTTATTATGTAACACAGCTGAGCAAATGCCTCCACCTAGCTCTATCTATGGCTGTTTGTGTTTAGTTATGAGTTCCTTTTTCCTTTTACTTGGTCTGAAAGAGTTATACTTCTGAACAAAAAAGAATATATATAATGATGGATTTTAAACGTAAAGGTAGATCGGATGCTATTGGCTGTGTATTAACGTACCAAGGTCTCTACTTCGATAAACATATTATAAGTCATTGATCTCAAGTTTTTTTCGATCAATCAAGTTCTGATGGTAGTTAAATCAAGATATATTTTTTAAATTATCAAATGGTATGGTAATTGTAATGGTGGAGGTAAACTAAATATGTGAAGTTTTGGCTGCTCTACTGATGGACTAAAATCGAATTATAATATCCTTCGATAAGGCAATAGTAGATGTTTGTGAAATTGCTTCAGTTATGTCAGAATAGCCAAGTTTTATGTTTGTTGAATAACTGTATTATTATATGTCTCGTTCGAGTGTTCATGTACTGGCCGCAGCACGTGTATAATAGTCACAGAAAAACGAAGAATCGTTAAAATACATATTTGAACGACTTTTACTTCACTTTTTTTACTAGTAAGTACCTTCTGAAAATGTTTCAGAACATTCCTTTATGTTGTAAAATATATTTTTTGTAATTGTTGTAAGCATAAGAGGTGTTCCAGTTTAGAAGTCCGACCTGGTTTACTTTCATAATCGTTAACTTAAAAAATATTTAAGTATTGTGTTTCGAACAAGAAAAATAATTACCATAAATAATAATATACGTTAATGATGCGCGGAAATGAATATAAATTACCAGCTGGTTAACGTGGGAGGAATACTTTCTACGCTAAATTTAGAATATTTATATGACTTTTATGTGAACAGAATTGAATAGAACGCTACTACTAACACGAAGAACACGTTTAAAAACCTAAACGACGATTATTGATTTTTTCTATCATTGAGTTCCATTCAAAATTGAGTTGTCTCCATCACCGTGTGTACGCTATTATTATTTTTAACCTCACAGACGTGGTTGCACTGAAAACAGAATGCATTCAAAACTTTATCCTAAAATAGGGCAGTTATTTCCCGAGCCGCTACATCCGCAGTGCGCGCCCGCTCCGCCAGAAAGAGGGCACATTGCGCCAGAAAAGGACAGGCACAATGACCGAAATCGATGTTAGAAAGAGCAAGTGTTACGTAAACCTGTCCCGCTCGCCGCCGGTACAGCCGCACCGAGTTTGCACTGGCGGCTCGATCGACAGTGCGTGGTGTACCCGATTCGCACTCATTCTGATGTAATCATAACGTATTGGAAACAATAAATCGAATCGTAACCGACGTTCCGGATTGTTTCGATATTAATACTTTTGCTTTGCTTATATTCAAGTAACTATACTTGTTTCCACGTCAGTTCCAGACAAAATCGATAAAGAACAGAAATTACTTTTATAATTTGATTAGAATCAGAGATTCGTTTTGTTTAAATATAAAATATTTACATGTTATAGAACTGAATCTTGTTTTAATTAGAATAACATGGATGTTAAGTTACGTCACGAGATGTTAGAATTGATAATCGATTGGCAATGAGTTCACAAACATTAAACAGCTGTAGAGCTTCGGGCAGCATCGTCTTTGTTCGTAGGCAGGGACACACAAACACAGCGAGTACGTATAGCCTGAGCGCCGTGTTGAGTTCGTTGTCGTGTCGTGATGAATCAGTAGCACATGAGCCTCGGCGGTGAGAGAGCGCGTTGCCGCGAGCTGCACACAACAATCAAATATTAACCAAACCCTTTGTAGTGCGTACGCATTTCGTTCCATAGAACTTGATTTAAATGTGTGTGACAGGCGTGTGCATATTGTGACGGAAGATTGTTTATGATCCCTGGATTTGGATAGCCATATTTAGTATCAGGTAAGAAAATGTTTATTTTGTTTTTCTCAGTTATTCCGTTTAATAAGAGAATGTTGAATGGTAAAATGTCGGCTGTTGTGTTAAACACGTCGTATGAATTTTAATTGTTTTACGAATTGTTGTGAAAATCACTGAGTTCAGTTAAGTGCATGTTGGTCTGGGCTATTCGGGTTCAGTGTAATTTATGGTCACTTTTTTATTTGTTTCGTCCAGCTTTCAACTGCAGTAAAAGTGAAGGCAAAGTTACTGAAAAAAACGTGTAGAAGTTACATTTCAGTGCTATGAAAGTAGCGTGACTTGGAGTAATTAATCAAGTTCTAATAAGCTAAGTCTGGTAGGAGGCTATATATTTGTGTTTCTTAATGCTTTGTACAAATTAGAAAAGTAAACAAAGAAATTAAATATGAAACTTTTTTATTTGATCTTGACCTACAAGAGGAAAATTTACGCAAACGAGGAAAATTCTATACGATTTGTTTGTTCTGACTGTATTAATATAAGTAACCGTATTACCGTAACTAATAAAAGTTGAATATATTAACGTGTTACCCTAGGCTTACATAGTCTAAGAGATGTAGAATCTTTTTAAACCCAAAAAGCTATTATTTCAAGCTGGCCAATTTTTAGACACTTTTACAAAACTTTACAATAATGGCTCTAGATGCACGGTTCCAAAATGGAAGAAAACTCAATGTTAGTAAAGACATACTTACGGTCAAATACAGAAACAGCAATTAGAAGTCCATGTAAAAATCTTACTATCTCTAACTTTTGAGGGTATTTGGTAGAGTCGGATTAACATGAAAGAGCGTCTTAGTACAAGTTGGATTTGGATAATGAACAAGACCCTTAAAATGGAAAAATCGTGCCACATTATGTATCTAAGTATTACTTTTACGTGTATAGAAAAACAGACAAACCTGTTATCACAAAGCAAAGAGACTTTTCTTAATTAAGAATGGCCTTTTCTACTCCTACTCTACTCCTAATTGGCTAATCCATTATTGATGTATTAAGTAGGAGATATCTATTAAACTTCCAAGTAATTTATTACTCAATACAATACCATTAATAGCTTACAAAAATCTCCAAATTTTTTGCCCCTGCCCATACATTTCTGTCTCTTGTCAAGCGAGTCCGAGAGCTATTTTTTATTCAGACAACGACTGTTTTGTGAATGTTTTATTGGAGTGTATGTCTAGCCGACATCCCGAGTAATATAAAGCTACTTTAATCCAGTTTATATTAAAGCTATTTAATACTAGAAACACTTACATCTCATGGAGAACTTGTACAACTTACAGCAATCGTTTAAAGATCTCTTTTTTCAGCTACTAAAGTTTTTACGAGAACCTTATAAAAATAAACTATAAGCTGCTATTTTGGGAGGTTTTAAAAAGTAGTTATAAAAACGGTTATTGGTTGATACACTTGATACTTAACTAAGCTTGCACTCAAAAATATACTCCAAATGTTTTCCAAAAGTGTTCTCTACCCGAAAATGATTCCCTGATACATACCTGTCACAGCCCTACCTGTCATTAGTTAACTAAATGACTAACAACCTATCATAACGCTTGGTATGAGGTTTGACAGGTCGTTAAGTAATTTTTGTGTTGATCATCCTTCAGAAACTGGGCGTAAGACACAAAAAGGCTGGGTCGATATACATTTGTGAATACAGATAGAAATGAAACTGTGAATGTTGGTAAGAGGCTAGACGAAATCGCTGGTTGGTACTCTGGGAAATTCTAAGGCTTTTAATTTATGCATTGTTAATGGAGAAAAACGTATACAAAAGGTTTTCTTTTGTTTCTTCTCTAAGATAAAAGAAAATTGTTTTTCGCCTTTTGGTTTGAATTACTTGAAAAGGTGTTTGCGTATATCCATAGAGTGTTGTTAAAAAAAGCCGTGAAAAATATATTATTTATGATAAAATTAAAAATTTAGCTTCTAAAAAAATTTAAACATTTCGAACGAAAAAATAAAAAAGTCGAAACAATGTTGCCCTACTTCGTTTCTTGTTCGCTGTTAATAATTAAGTTATGAGCCGACTTTATTTCTCCACTAGAAATTTATTTTTTCGATAAATGTAAGAATTTTTGTCCTTTAGTTTTTTTTTTCTACATTTAAATATATGCCACGAAACATTTACGAATATTTTAACAGGATTAGTAATTCAATATGAATATCACTTCGTCAAACTCAGTCGATATTTGAAAGAAATGTGTTTAAGGTCAAGTAATTTCTAATATTTTTTTTATTGAACTAGTCTGGTTGTGTGGCATACTAATTCATACATCATCATCAGCGTTGAATTTTCCCATCTTTGTTTAAGTCGGCATCCAGTCTAACCGGATGCAGCTACCAGTGTTTTACACGGAGTGGCTGCCTATTTAACCTCTTAAACCCAGTTACCTGGGCAACACGATACCCCCTAGTTAAACTGGTTGGCAGACTTTCTAGCTTCTAGCTACCTTTAATGACTTTGAAGTATATTTAAAAATTGTGAGGTACGGTCTACTCTTCATTTTATTCTTCTTTTGTCCAATAACACATGAAAGTAAATGCACTTTTAGGCACACACACAGTTTTTGATTAAATAATTATTGACTTCCAAAATCTATCCACAATATTTATTTACACCGTAATAAAATGATAATAACTCATTCCACTTTTTAAAATGTCTATTTTATTAAAGAATGTTATTTTCCACAGTCTATTTAAGGATAAAATGCAATAATTTATTATACTTGTTCAAAAAAACTTACTTTGTTCTCTAAAAAATCGTAGTCTACTCATAGTAATTATAGTTCTTCCATATCTATGGAAGTAATCACAAATCTGTGTCAATCTTATTAAGATACCAACATTTAATTTATTCTAAATAATCGACTAACCAACATTGCACATTTCCACATTTTTACACATTGCCCATTAAAATAAAACCACATTCATACCTGTCCTGACACACTGACTTATCTAATTAAAAACTGCTTTAAATTCCTATGTATAAGATCAAACGGCATTATAATAAAGAATAAAAGAGTTTAAGGTCATTTGGAACTCATCCAATCGCTTGCCGTTAATTAATCTCCAACAAAAAAGCATCATAGAAAGCTCTGAGGGCTTTAGGCTTTTGAGGGGAAAAGCGTTTAAAAGTTAATGACATGTAAGTATGTATTAACTTCTTAATGTAATCATTTATCTCAATATCCTTTAACATTTTTTCCGTATTTTTCATCCACATATATAATCTCCGTCATACAACAAAATTATTCAGTTCATTTTTCATCTAAAAATATAAGGCCATTATTTTCAAAATCCTCATTCAAACCTACTTACATTTTGCAATAATATTTTACCGGCTAGTTCCATGTTTAAAAATGAATTGAGTGTTTTTCAACGTTCAATATTTGTTTCGTAAAGAGACTGTTTTTTGTTTCAACCTCTTTGTGTCATTTTTAAGGTTTCTTTTTTCAGTCCAATTAGTTATTTTTAACATTAGTTGTATGAAGTTTTTGTGACCAGTCTTTGTCGACACTGACATTTTAATTTGTGAGTCACGAATGAGATCTATAATACTAAAGTCACAAAGTACAAGCGAAAGTGATTATTATTTGCAGAATTACAAATCGTGATAGTGATATATGGATGAAGAATTTCAGAAATAACTTACAATCTATTTATTCAATTGAACTTTGAGGTTGCACAAGAAAGTTGCTATGAAGAAGATTAATAATATTATCTTGAAAATCATCTGAATATATTCTCATATATGAAATGTTCTTTAAACCATTTAGAATTTCGACCAAATCTCTAGAGCCTTAAGTTTGAAAAACCCTTCATCCCTTCAACCCTTCTGGTAAACCACACGTGACTCTAATACAACGCAAGGCCGCGCAAGCATACTTATCATAATGTATCATTGTAAAACTCAAGCTCAAGGGATGAGGGATAAGTACACGCCCTTTGCCGCCCTTGACCCTAAAAACTGATCTTAGATAAAGGACGTTTTCCAATAATGTTGTGTAAGAACTTCAGATTTTTGAGAATTTACGGCCTAGACGGTGGCATGTCTCTGTATTTTGCGTGAACAATATTACGAAAATTCAAGTAAAATTCCTGAGAAAATAAATCTTTAAAGCTTAATAAATCTACCTCAAATTGATCTTGACGAAAATATTAACACCAGTCTACTAAATCTTGAAACCGAAATTTTGTCGAACCCTCCATCGATTCTAGGTATAGAAAAATTTAATTCCATGGCATTCAGGTATTTAAAAAGTGTAACAAGCTATATCGAAACTGATAGATAATATTGTAATATCAACACACTCAAAAGACATCTAGGTTCGGATGTGGTATTGCAATAAAAACAAAAAACTTAGAGTAGTGAAAAATAATTTTAGTTCCTAAGAATATAATATAAACTAGTTTACCAGCTGCAGAATAAGCACCAACCATAGAAACTTCAAACCATACTGAAACAACCTCAGTTGGTCCGATAAGATATTTAATCGTAGATCGGAAACATGTTACTGCAGAGTGTAATTGTTGAACATAAACAGTTACGCATGCGCATTTCACCGGCGTCGTATTACGTCAGTAATCTTAAAATACATACACGATGTAAACGATGCTGAGGAAGGTAATAATCCAAACAGAATTCCATCTGAAACTGCAAGTTTGGCCGTAAATTTAGAGGTATTTGTATGGGATACAAATGGAGTAAGTCTTGTTGATAATCAAGCCAAAATTTTGGTTGGTGATGAATGCAATAAGGAAACTAAAGGAGAGAATGGCACATTTAAAGAGTAATCCACTCCAGAAGTGCTGACATTGTTGCTGCTTATCACAGTAGACTAGGAACACAAGATCAGGTTGATAGGCCAATTGATTTTACAGACAATTTTGCTGCTGTGGATACCCAAGTGCCCAAATAATAGAGAGTAAAAGATGGTTTCAATTTGCTATGAAATAAAGCCTTGTTTTTCCACGAAATTACATTAGACTAGGAATTAAATGAATCAACTTTATTTGGATAATTCAACGACATAAACATCTGTACTCATACCAAAGCCGTAGTTGTTGCGTCTTTCAACAATGATTCATAATCGAAAGTGAGACAAATAGAATGTCAAGCCTCAAGCAATGTTAGCTTCACACTTAAAATTCAAATTCTAGCTTCAGCCGTTGGCTTTAGGTCTAAATTGCTGTAACATTCGGACATAAATGCAGTAATCTCGTGTCTTTGAGTTCTCTAGAATAACAAAGGCATTTATTTTACTGTCTGTAAGTAAAACGCAATGAACTAGTTGGTATTTTTCATTCCAGTATATTAAGACACCGAAAAATTACAAAATGATTATGTACACGATATAAGCTTATACGAACTAGCGTTTTATTTTGATTTGTTAAATACTTTGGCAAATCTTAAATAAACCAAATCTGGCATGTAAAAGATTCGAAATGCAAGTATTCGAATAAATATACATCGTAAAAAAAAGATCGTCTGGCGATATCTACATTTGCCAAGGACAACTATTATAACATCAGAAAGAATTCCTGGCGCTTAGTGCATACTTATTTTAAGAGTGAATGAGAGTATTTATAATGTCGGGTGTCCAAGCAAGACTAGCAAAACTTGTGACGAAGAAAACATCACAGCAGTAGTACAATGCACCTAAACCACCTTGAGAAGTTGGCAAGGTTCCATAATTACACACAATATCTCATGTCTGAAGATGAAAATAATAGTATTATGCTTACATAACAAGGGCTGAACTTACCGAAACGATAATAATCCCTTAAACTGGGCAAAGGAAGCCGTTAAATGCTGTTACGTATACAAATTCTTATTGTGGATAGCGCATCGAGGGCAGACATCGACTCTGAACAAGATAAGTAGGGTACTGAAAGTTTGTTAGTAGAGCAATCAATCACTGCCCTGTAGCTTCTATTCCGATGGTACTCACGCCAAACTAGATGGATCATCGCGATGTAAGGGCTAATGGTTCAGGTGGCTACCACAAGTAATCGATCTAAGATTTTATGGTATGATTACTCAAGAATTTTTTTGGGATCAACCTCCTGACCTTGCTGGTTCTGATAAGAATACTTAATACTAGTCTCGAACAAACGTTTTATATCCACAAACTGGTTTCAACTTTATTATCCTTTATTACTTTCATACAGACAGTGGTTATAAAAAAAATATCGGAGACGAGATTCGTGTTGTACAAAGCATACTTCGGTGGATTTTGCAAAAAAAAATTATGTGTCAGTGTGTGAGAACAAAAACGTCGCAACTACTTATAATTCAAACATCGTTTTCCACCATCAGACACTTACATTTTCTGACTAATCGTACATCTTGTATTACATACGTCTTCCGTTCAGAAACATTTCGTATTCCTTTTTGACGATTGCCGTTCCGTTCAATTTAATTTACTGTACAAATAGGACTATCTCCATGGACTTTAGTATTCGTAACGATTGTTTTTGTATGTTCGTTGTATCTATGATGACGCATTATCAGCTGGTACATAATTATTCCGAGTTTGATTTCCTGCTTCTATCAACATGTCGTCAAAGGAAGCGGTACAATACACGAGCGGCTGTCCTTTTTAGTCAAAGTGCAGTCGTGGCATCATGCAGATATGGAACATTTAAATATTTTTAGCCTTCAAGAAACGGCATAAGACGGCCAAAAATTGGTTCCAACAAATCACAAAAATCGAAGACTAATAATAGCCCGAGATGATCTATACGACAATATGGAACAAAAATAACTCGAATGAGTCACTTTAACTAAATAGAAACAAAGCATGAATATTTAATTGTTTAAATTACCCATAACACCGAACTGATAACGAACCTCTGACACGAATTCGCTTTTACAAAACCACAATTTATCATTGCAAAATATAGCAACATTATAGGTCATATTGTTTAAGTCCATACAATTGATTTCAGCCTTTCAATAAGCGGTATGAAGGCGTTCCAAATCAGAATCATTAGACCCGTAAATTTTCAAGTGATATTGATTGTCACGCGGCTTGTCTGTGGTCTGATGATACGTAACGAGCACAATTATTTAGTCTATTTGTGATAATAAAGCGAACAGAAACGCCAGTATCGAGTAAAACAGAAAATGAAATACAGAAGTTGAAAGTAAAAAGTATGAGAGAGATGGTAATGTTTATATTTCGAGAAGTTAGAGTAGAAGTCTTGAAAAAGGTTGGTATCAAAATTATTGCAGAACGAGAATTTTAACTCTTAGAAAAAGATGAGAATTTAGATACCAAAAACGACATAAGATGCCATGATAAAGAGCATCATATAAGCAAGAAATAAAATGTTAAAATTGTTACACGAACCACATAGTTAATGAAAAAATGTATTATCCGAAAATACAACCTTAGAAAGTCAAACGAAAAAGAACGTCGCACTGAACTGTCTCCCGGAGAAAATGAAAATCATAATCTTATTTGAGATGTGAATTTGGGTAAGATTATGTGGCAAAAACTCTGACACCTTGTAGCTATTTCTTTGATAAATGTGCGTTACACTTTACCATGATAAATATTTCTGCCAATTATTCCAATTTTTCTATTCATGGATCTGCCTCCTCTTGGTGGACCTTGGTGGTCGCAAGCAATTAATATTCTCTAATTGGATGTTAAGTCGAAAATTCAACTAATTAATGAAGTAATTTAATCGCAGCTGGAATTTCAAAAGGTATTTCTTATCGATAATCAGTTGCGTGTACCTTTAGGTAATCTGTAACCAATATAGTCCAGCTATTTGAACTTATTACGAAGGTCAGAATTTTTATAACAAAATTTGCGTGTGTCGCGTGTTTCGTTACAGTCAAAAGTGTATCGATCGCCGGCATTGTTACACTGAGTTTGTACTAGTGTTTCTATTACGGGTAAAGAGAATTACGTAAACCGACCAACTGGGGTTGATCTTGGTATTCGAAGAAAAGGAAAGCGTATTTATTTTCTACAAGATTCGGTACGCTGAATAGTGATGATATCTTGGAAGTAACCCCTTTAATATAAATAAAGAATGGGTTTTCAGTAAAGAACTAGTCTGTGATTTAATTCATAATTTCTATGCGAAATCATTTATGGCAAAACTATCAGAACCGGCCTTTGATTCCAAGAATATTCCGCTCCATATTTGCGTACTCGATCGTAGATACTCGTTTCTCTGAAATCTTTACCTTCGTGGTTAATGTTCTTACCAATTTTTTTTTTTTTTTTCTCTAGCCCACTGTGTCCCACTGCTGGGCAAAGGCCTCCCCCAAATCCTTCCACCAAATCTTACCAATACTAGTGATTATTTAAATTTCAAATTTCTCTATTTTAAGACTAATTCCTTTGAGTTCAGCAGTTACGTAAAACGTGATAGTACTAATAAATCATATCTATTCATTATTCAGGCTATAAACCCGTTGCCATGGCAACTTGAGTGAAACATCGCATGAGCGTAAGCTCTAGTTCTACATTTCGTGTCCTAACCCATTCTGAAATAATCTGCAAACCTGGCTCCATTAACCCTCGATCTATAAGATAGTAGTGAACTTTGAAGAGGTGTAGTTGTAAACACAAAGTTTGGCAATTGTCATTTGTATTCCATTTATCTTTAAGGACTAGAAAGTTCTTGTGTATTGATGGAAGAATTATATGGATAAAGACAAATCAAAGCATAATATTAAAAGTGAAACTAATTAAAATGACCTAAACCCATGAAAACTAATTGACCCATTATTCTTGGCTCCGGAGATCGGGACAACGTCGTAGAGTTTCTATAGCAGCGACATCTTGTTTCCAAGATGGCAACACTTATCGTACCTACACCATAAGTGACAAGAATATGTAGTAAATCCCATTACTAAACATCACGTGTTTTAATAATCGTCGTGCGTCATTCCAAGATGATACGGAATCCATTATTGCGCATGGATGACAATACGTTAGCAACTACAAAACATAAAATCCAGTTTACCAAAACGTCTGTGGCATCTGAAAATTTTGAGCCATAAACTCAACCAGTCTAGAACAAATTTAATGTTCATTAAAATTCCAGTTTTCATGTTGAGGCAGCAAATTGGATTCTGTTATTCAATCATTTCTATTTATTGCTTTCAAATTCGTCTTGTTTTAGTTAAAATTTAGGATTTAAGTTTCATTAATAATTTAATTGGAACCTAACATTAAAATTAATAATTACGGACTGATTTGATTATTGTTATTTCGTTAACGGTAATTTCGAGAAACTCGCATTTAATATTAATTTTAATGGTTCCGTACCCAAAGGGTCAAACGGAATCCAATTACCAAAGCTCCGATGTTTGTCCGTCTGTCTCTCAGCTGGCACTGTCTCGCAATCTATGATAGCTAGTCACTTGATAATTTTTCAGATGATGTTTGTTTTTGTCGTCATAGCAACAAATAGTAAATTTGATATAAGTAAGATCATAAAACCTCTAGCCTATGCTTACAATACCCTGAGAGTTGCGAGTCCGAATCACACTTGACTTTTTTCATATAATCGTATAAAGATAAATTACTTCAATTATTTTGATGACAGCGCATCGATAGTCTAATATTAGTAACTACTTTTAGTAATATCGAAAATTGGTCTATTACAGTATCGTGTAGGTCTATATTAAGCTATCCATTAGCTATTTATACAACCAGTTCTGGTTTTACGTCATTGTCGTCTTCAATTTTTAAACGAGGCTTTTCAAAAATGTCATATGGAAACATTCTTTGCTTACAAAAGATATTCGTATTTCTAAAACAAGCTATGCCTTCACAGTGCCTACGATGTAAAATCTTAAGGTCCAAGGTTTTATTGAAATACCGCGAAGTTGCCTTCACATCTTGGTATTTCAAAAGGAATGGTTTGATAGCATTTTATTAGCGTTGAACATAAGAATTCTTTCTTTCTTGCCATAAATATTTCTTTTATATTACAGTAAGCTTTTTTTCAATTTTACGAATCATGAAGATCAAAAAAAGTATCACTATGCTTTCCCGTCTAATAGCATTACTAATGTTATCTTAACTTTTAAAGCTATTCCTATTGAATAAATCACTAATAGTTACCGAACTATTTCTTTACCATCTCACAACAATTTTAACATTTTCTTTGTTGTCGGGTCTAAAAGATAAAACTGATGGAAACTAATCGAGTAGGTTCTAATCATAACTTTCTACACAGCTGCTGAACACGTGTGGTATCGTAAACAGATATCTCTGTAATCCGTGTCTAGGTATTTACAAGTTCAGTAACACTGCCCTTATCTACGTTTTCAATGTTGCTAACATACCTAGTATCTAGTAAAACTGTAAAGTTCAAGTAATCTTCATCGTTAATTAATATTCTATTGATAACAATTGTATTTTGACCTGTATAATTACATGCACTATGTTCCCGTCTTGATGTTACTGAAAGTTTGTGCGGGGAATTCACCATAATTGTCTATTCTGTGACGTTTATATCTTGTAAAAACAATCCCCGGCCATTATCATTTTTATCGACACCTGTGGACTTTAAATTATCATAAAACAGATTTATGATTTGACATATTACATTACATTTGATTGTAGGTTTATCGGTATTGTCTGTTCTACCAAACTCACCTTCTACAACATGACCAGTATTATCCTTTTAGTTGTTACAAACAATTCTCAAATGAATGGAATTAATACAACGTAGTCAAGACAGAGGAGAGCTAGACAAAACAAATACTGAATGGTCTATATTTGCTTTGGTCTGAGAATAGAAAGTATTGGAAGCAGGGGTGAATACCTAACAGTGTTGCACTGCAGCAAGTATTTATAAACCTGTTCTCCGGTTTAAACTATACGAAAATATATGGCTATTAACGACAAACCGTGTATTTCAATGGTGTCAATAATAAATTGGACCTTGACGAAGGCGGAAACTTCCTGATACATGTTGGAACTATCGTTTCCTTTAACGGGCAAATACTTGATCATTTAATATGGTAATGATAAATATATATACAAATATGTGTAAGCCAGTTCTAGTGCTAGGGAAGGAATTGGTAAATGAGGGTTTAGAGTAAAGACACGACTTAAGATAAAATAATATAAGTATTTTCGGTCCAAATTTGGCAAAAAGGAACCTTTTGATTTATGCCCCTTTAAAAATCCTATATCTGGAGTGACTTAATTCGAAGAACACAATATATCATAAAATTGCATGGTTGTTTCAAATACCTTCAGAAGACCTATCCAAAACAAGAACCCATTTAATAAATTAGAAATATAACACGGTGATATTACACGTAAAATATTGGCTTAACCGAGGAAGGTTGGCCATTACGATATAAATTGATAGTGCTCACTTTTGGAGGGCAAAGGTAAAATTCCAATAATTTATTGAGTGATTTTCTTGGTGCTTAACTTGGATTATTGGAAACCATACAAAATGGTGGAGAAATTAAATTCTGATGTAAATTGGGTATCCTGATAAAGGAATAGCAGGAATGGAATGGTAGAAACGGATAAGAAAAGACGTAGATTAGGGAAAATAAAAGCAGTGATGACAATGTTGCTGTACTAGTCAATTATTTGGTGAAGAAATAAGTGTAACTAAAAATAATTCCTGAATAAAATAATACTCCGTTGAAAGATGAAAGTTATCCTTTATCATAATATACTTTGGTGTAAGTAGGTAAACCTATAAACAGTAACGAAAACGAAAATGTATCTTTAGTAACAAACAAATTTGATGCCCACGCTTTATGGCCTAATATAGAAAAGTGAAATAATATTCCTAAACCAGCAATTTAAGCGTAGGCTTCTTCAGTAATCCTCTCAATTTCGTTTTAAAGTAAATTTGTTGAAGCTGATTAAGTACGTGTCTTTCAGAAATAACGGCTTTAGCTTAGTTAACTAAATCGCCAAAGAAACTAAGTTGACATTGTACTCACCAATCAGTTACACTTTACTAGTGGGACTTACCTACTATTTAAAAAATCTTAAAATTTTTAAAACCTTTGAAAATAAGGATTTTATAATCTATACTAATATATAAAGCTGAAGAGTTTGTTTGTTTGTTTGTTTGAACGCGCTAATCTCGGGAACCACTGGTTCGATTTGAAAAATTTTGTGTTGAATAGACCATTTATCGAGGAAGGCTATAGGCTATATAACATCACGCTGCGACTAATAGGAGCGAAGATACAATGGAAAATGGGGAAATTCTAACCACGTGGACGAAGTCGCGGGCAACAGCGTATATAATGTTACAAGTTTAAGAGTAATAAATTTTAAACTTCATACGACAGCTGTTTTATATTGAAATAGTCGAAGTTGTAAACGTCCACTTAAAGGAGTACGCCTTACCGATCTCACGATGAAATACGGGGTCTTAGATGCTCAAAATCTATTCGAGAAAATAAACGATCCATTTTTCTGCTAAAACCAGAACTAAATTCATAATACATATTATCTACTTATGGAACTAAACTTGTCTCATAATTTGAAATGCCGAAGCAATTTAGTGTCTTAAAATAATCTAACTTTGATAACTACTGAAGTATGCAGAGGTTTTTTTCAGTAATAGCAGGTTTAGCATCAAGATTGCAATCGTTGTGCAAGTGATAAATTGCTAGCACCGACTAAAGCAGAGGATAACCGAGTTTTAGTAGGTCATTATGCCGATAAGTCTTGCAGGAAAATAAGGTCTGAAAATGAGGTGAACGAAACAGTCTTTAAAGTAATCGTTGCTGCTGAGAAAGATTTTCAAACAAATTTCAATTTTTCGAGACGTAGTTCGCAAAATCGTTTGTGAATTGAATTAATTTTATAAATGTTTGTTATCAAAACATTTAAATACATAGTTACTAAGCGGGCATTGATAAAATAATGTGATTATCGAATTAAATGATCGTCATAATTAGTGCTCATGTTTCAAATGTGTTGGACGTGTTCAAAGGTGATATGTTGAATTTGGGCGCAACGTGGGTTCAGGTATGTAGGTCATTATATTTATAAATCTCTGTTTGCGCGAATTAGATTAGAATGAAATGGGTGTTTTCTCATCAAGTATTATTTCGACAGATTTAATAGAAGACAGTCGGACAATTTGACTATTTTATTTCTCGGGTGTTTTTTCGAATCTCTTTTAAAATTAGAATATTATTTTTAAAAAATGCAGGAGATTAAGTGTTGTATCGGCTATAATTTAAACGTTTCTGGCTACAACAGATTTTAAAAATACTTAGTCTTTTTAGTTAATATTTGGACTAATTTCAGTTACTTTCGACTAAGGTCGGTCGGATGCAGTTTATTTACGGATTAAAAAATATATGCGAATATTTATCGTTAATAATTTATTTTGGCTGATTTTATTTGTTGTACAGCAACAAAGACATTTACTATAGCTTTCCTTAAAATGGGTCATTAAAGGTGTGTTATTGCTGAATTTTATGGCATTTCCACCACAAACAAACATTTAATGTCTTACGAAACAAATGGATCTTAGTCATAGAACTGAGGACGGTAATTTATTAGGTTAGAACGAACGAACCTTTCTAATAAAAAAATCAAATTGATTCTTTGGTATATATTTTTCTAAATTATTTTTAATTTAATACAAATTTTCTTTTGGGGCTTGTTACTTTTCAAAGCTTGTTTTTTAGATGTTAAATTAATAGAATAGTTACACATCTGTTTATTTTCCCAAGACCATGGTCAGTATATATGTACGTTAATAAGCACTACAAGGGGAATACTGTTACAAGTATTTATTGTAGACCAATCTTAAGCTAGTACAAGCTTATGTGTTAAATATTATCTTTGTAATTTAAAGTAAAGACAAAGAAGGTTTAACACTTTTATAAACTATTTGAGATAGACAATGTTATCTGCTCCTAGCTGTCCCAGGAAACATTGTTTTGCCATACAGATTACTTATAGTGAATAAAAAAATAGTGCTATGAAAAAAATGTTGTGCTATTCCGAATATACACACAAAAGTTTGTGTTTATCGGTCGAACACCGTGATACGAGAATTTAGATATTAGGTATTAACATGCTTTGTAACTAAACTAATGTGTCATTACAAATTGGCATTATAACATGCCATGCATCCATTATACATTATCATTATATCCTCCATTTTTTAATGATTTACTATTGAATACTATTATCTAATCGAGCAGTAGAATATTTCCAGTCCAGTGTCAGAAAGATATTTTGTTGTTGTTATAGTTTTCCTTATTAAAATGAATTTGTTCTCACCGTTGTGAAAGAAACCATCTAAAGAAATATTTCTTAGAATTTCAGTCAGCAAAGAATATTTCTTTTTCTTCTTTAACCAACATTATTCCGGCCACCAAAGTTGAGAACTTAATTTATTGTTTTAACTTAGTTCGAGATTCCATACGGAACTTCCCTTATTATGTTCAGGCATAAAGCAGAATTCACTTCTTTTGTTTTCCGTCCTTTATTCAAATATTTTGTTTTTAAATAAACAACAAAAAGTGGAAAAGTTATTGTTAGGTTTTAAAATAAAGTCTGCTATTGTTTTAGGTGCGAATATAATGTCCTGCAAATGCAACAATTGACAGCGAATACTGTACAATTATTGTCGTCCGATTTCTAATTTGTTCGTTTTTGCAAAACGTGATACGAATTATCATTTTAGCAACAATAATTGACAACATCGTTGTCAGCTCTCTTCTATGATATACAAAGTATTGCCTTATCGCCGATACGTTGATCAATCAAATGTTATTATAAATCTGATTTGATCTTGAACTTTCTACCGTAACACGGTTATTTAAATTGTCAAAGAACAATACATGTTATCTTAAAATATCAAGCAGGCATGCAATCATGTTATCAAAAACACGCTTCGAATCAATCAGTTCACGACACGATATCGGTTATTTAGCACTTATTGTTGTTAAAACACCGTACCGTAAATTATATGTTTTTATAGGCCATTGTATTTCATTGATTGATTGAAACGAAGCGACGAAGAAGACAGTTCGTGTATTAAAAATAGTTTGGTTGAAAGCGCTAATAAGTCTCGACTTTGATCCTAAGTAATCAACGTATACGCTAATGGTAAAAGTTAGTGCTGTGCGAAAGTTAAACTTGGATTAGCATCAGCTGGAATAATTTGAAAGCTAGGAGTAGTTTCGCGGTTATTATTAAAATTATACCCCTACGCTTGACTTGCTTTCTCAACTTGAATAACACAGATGTTATATATAGGTCAAATATTTGATGAATGTTGAGAAAAGAATGGATTAAGTAACCTCTTAACAAAAACTAACAGAGAGGGTTACAAAGTGACGAGTTCATACTCAACCCTAGGGAATAAACCCAAGTAAAAAGGAAAGTCTATAAAACTAAAACCTTCACCGGATATTTACATCAAGACACTTTTATGGATAGGAAATTGATATAAGGAAAAAACTAGACCCTTGGGAGTAAGCTCAGGATTGAGTTAGAAATTGACTTAAAGAAATAAAAGTTGGATTTTCAAAGATAATGTAATTATTTATTTAATGTCGGTTTACTCACGCGTGTTTATCGGGATAGCCCGACAAAATTTCGGACGCAACCGTAGTCAACCCGCTGAGCCAGCTGATGATAAAAATGATTTTAATAATCGATGATATAAGTACCCAAGAGTGAGGCTAATGCTATGTATGGACAATGCTGATCTAAAGCAAGTCTTCTCCGTTTCAATTGAAACCCTTGATTCATAGTTAATTTAATCAGTAAACATAATGACCTCAAATCGATCACATTATTCGTTTTCGGTGAACGACCCGAAACTGTCTGAAGACTTGTCGTAACTAAGTTTTCGTTCACGATCTGTATGGACACGGAAATTACGTGAACTCGGTTAAGACGGAACCAATTTTTTCGTAATAAAGATCCGAGTTCCTTGTCTGCTGTCCCAAATTGTTTTTAAGCGAATTAACCCTCAAGACATCAACAAATTGGACAGGTTGGACCATTTCGACTAAATGTACCACTTACAACATTAACCATTGAGCAGTCACCTTTGAATGATGATACTGATGTTAATTTACAGTATCATGATAGACCTTGAAGCACTTTAACTATTCGGCTTCGTAAGTATTAATTCTTAATATCAAATCTCAAATTATATTTTCTCATTTCAATGCTGTTTGTTGCTGAATCCATAGAGAATAGAACCTCGTCTAAAGCATAATGCAATCTACTGGATTTTATGATTGGATGACGACATTCTCGCAGTTCGAAAGGTCAGGTCAATATTTCACTTGCCAATTATGCAGGTGATAAAAACGGAATATAAAACCTGATATTTGAGAACCGGTTTTCGGAACTGGTGTATATAACTCAAGGACTTGAGTCATTAAATAATCTTAAAAGGAACATAAATTTTAGGATCAATAGAAGCGCTGATCGTGACACGTGGGCTAGCTTTGACCTCACAGCTTTAGTTCTATAAAGGTTCCCTATAATGTACGACCTTTTTGACTCTAGTTAGTCAGCAAAAAAATATTGATACTCGATTTCCGATCTAATTTCTATGGTACGAAAACCACGTTTTCAATAAATTGGTTGGGTTGATTGAGTTTGTTGTTAAATACACAAAAATAGACAGTACTTTTATCTCTGTCATAAAATACTCTCGATATTCGCTAAATTAATCGCGAGGTAACCAACCAAGGTCCTCAAAAATTGAATAAACCCAAGCCATAAGGGCTGCGTAAGATTTTGAAGATAGAGATAAATTTTGCGAAACGTGATCCAGATTAACTCGGATCCAGATAAAATCGGTCGCTCTGGAAGAAAATTTCTAAAGACACACTATAGATTGTTTCAACAAGCATGTTTATCTTTTGTACAAAGAATGTTTCAACATGGCGTTCCATGGATTAATTCAGAAATTTCGTGTTTACTAACTTCAGTGAAACCTGTTAAGTTTCCCAGCAATGCTAGGGGACGAAGATTACTATTGTCTACCTATTGTTCATTTTAAGTTAACGGTAAATTGTTTTATTTGAACTTGTGCGTTTGAGCCTTCAACTGTTTATTGGCAAATTAGCACCGTTCGTGGTTCAGTTAAGTTCAATGACACTTGGAGGTCGTTTAGTACGAAAATTCATTTTTTAGTCTTGAGAGCAATGTTTTGTCTATTTATTATACAGTGAGTTATATCATTGATTTTGTCAAATTCGATGGTACTAAAAGCCGCAATCGATAGGCCACATTTGTTAATAATGATTTTGTCTCGATCGTTGACTGTATTGGTAACATCCAGTAGCTATGCAGTCAATACCAGAAAGGGTTTACTGTTACTAAGCCGGATTCCTTTAGAAAGGTAACAGTATAAGCAACATTAAGACTAGGTTGCAAATCCATTGCTGTTTTATCCTCTAGTTACACGCACACAAGGAATTATGACGTAGATTATTCTAATTACTGACCAACTTATCCAATCTACCAAGGACATAGGCAGAGGATTATTTTGATTAACTAATATTTCGAGATTAATTTTCGCAATGTGTGTCGTTATCAGTGTAGGCCGAAATCACAATTCTACATTAAACAAAATTACATTTTATATTTGCGTGTGGCTTATGCAAAACTATGGTCTTAATTCGAAAATCCGGTTAGGTTAACCTGTGTTTTGATCTACAAAGGAAATTGGAACTCTAATACGGGCGCAGTGTTGAACGTAACCCAATTCTTTATGAAACTCGCTTCTTCGAAACAAGTAATCCTGTTCTGGCTTCAGGCACCGCATATGGGTCCAAACATGGGTAATATCATTGTAATATTCAACAATGTGGTTTGGCTTTCGAGTTTCTATGAAAATTACTTTGTATGTTACTTTATTTAACTGTGGGACGTAATATCGGTTTACTACATCCATGGTTACGGCATGTTATCGAATAAGTGTTATTACTTGTATGTTACGAGGTTCAGATTAAATCTTGAGTCGAGTTGTGCTAGAAAACGATCTTGATGCTGGGCTAGCGGAAGTTTAACAATTTAAGTAGGTTCTCCAAGCGTTAGAACTAGTTGACTGAGTGCACGTATAGCCGGATAGTATAAGGTCACCAAGCCACACCCACTAGAAGCAACGTATCGAGGATTCGATCCCTGGGCATGCATTTGTATAAACCATACGCTTTTTCTGAATTTAAAGGGTCCATGTTTTTTAAAAGAAAACATAACAAATTTTGGTACTGACAGCATGGGTCAGCAAGGGTGTATAAAAATCACAAAACAAATAAAGAGAAAAAGGAAGAAAAAACAATTCGATTGTATGAACAGGAAGTTATGAAAACAGAATATTGTAATCGATTAACAGAGACAGAGTACCTACTAGTGGCGTCTCCACACCTGTCGAAGTTTTGGACTGAACGACTGAACTAGATAACACCCCACAGGTATCTCTTAATCTGGGTATAATTATCTCTAGAGTAATTCGGCTTGTTATCAACTAGAGTAGGGATTAACTTCTATGAGTACATAAGGTATAGAAAGAGGATGTTGGCATGTTTTTAAACAAAAACATCTATTGGATGTATGCCAAGAATCTGTCTCCTGAAAATATTTTGTTTATAACAATTACTTAATTACAATAATATTTCTTTCCGTTTCATCTTGCTTTTTGCCGTCGGAAGTTGATGAAAATACGGAGAATTGTCATCGTGATGGAATACGTGAATCATCGTTAGATTTCTCAATTTAAGTACAGTTAAAGATCGTTTTTCCTTTGCAAGTATTGGTATCATCCCTTACAATCTGAGAACAGCAGAAAATTATTCTTTTTCATTCCATATAGTTAATATATGACCATAGAAATGACTTTCTTTGTTCTGTCACTACCACATGAGAAATGCAACAATATTTTCCCTTATATTTCCGACCAAAGTTTTAGATTAAGGTATCAGGGCACTAAGAAGTGCGGGCTCTAACACTAAGAATTGAGTTTCCGCATATGCTAGGAATATTGGTTCTTTTAGGTAAGACCTTTGACATTTATGTAATAATGCCATATCTTTTACCTTTCTTGGAATGATAACGTATCCACGCTCTACTTTCTAAGAAAACCATCTCAGGAAAATTTTCTATTAATAATAACCTGAACGAAAATACCTCCTATGATACTTATAATAATTACTAATATAGAAACGAATCAACAACCTGGTTTTGGAAAACATATTGCAATGTTAGCAGCCTATTTAGTAAAAGTATATCTCCGTCATGAAACAAACATATGTCACCTGCAATTGAAGGCAACGACGTGTTTTTGTGAAGACGTTATAACTACATCTGCACTGAGAATCCGTTTAAGCGAAAAAAAAAGGAAAAAGAACCTGTTGACGGGCGGACGGTCAGAGAGTCAATAATATGTTGTGTCAATAATAATTGTACTTATCGTTTAAAGGAAAGACAGTTAAGCAACAGCAGTATTTCAAATGAACGACCAACGATTCCAAGAAATATACAGTAAATAAGCTAATTAAAGTGAAAGAAACTCAGTTAACGAGATCAAATATGAAACAGATAAAAATGATGAAAATTGCTATCGCTATCAGATACCTAACAAAGGAAGCTTGTACGATAATGTTATCAATTCGTCTACTGACACAGTCGCTTATTTACAAGCCTTATCAATGCTGTACAAGATTTTAATTAACGCAGATGATAATAGAGATGTCAATGCGCTTACGAATGTTGTTTTCGTTACGTTGGTTTATGATACTAATGACGAATCATAGATTATCTCCGTGTTTGCGGACTGAGTCAGTGAGACTGTTTATAAGACGCTTCACAAAATAGTTATAACGGGGAAAATTTGGGAGTATTTACGAGTATGTGTGTTAGCCACTTCATGGTCTAACAGAACGGAGGAATTAATTTTGATACGAGAAAATTTGGAGTATGAATGTAACTGAACATCCTTAAGACAGTCGAAAGTACGCCGGCAACGTCATTATCGAAACTTGGTTAATATTTGCAAATTCTACTACTTCTATTGGACTTTGTTTAAGAAGATAAACTGATACTCTAAAATTAAACGAAATTAGCCTCGACGATGTAATTGAGTTAGGGAAGAGAACATTAACACTAATTCCAATTAGTACTCTTTCGAAGGAAATGCTATTTTCGGTAGAGCAACTTTAGTAATTAATTTAACATTGTTATAAATAAGACAAAGGGTCGAAAGCTTGTTCCAGATCCAAATCAAAAAATTGGACTAGTGAAAAATTTCAACCTTTTCCAAAAATAAGATTTTTTATGTTTGCTACTGCACCACATTTCATTCAAAATGTGAAGCGTGTTACATGGATCCACATAATATATGTAAGTCGGAACGTGTCTTAGTAGTGATATGAAGAATGCTTCTGTAACCTCTTGTGCAGCCTCCCCTAGTCCTCAAAGCCGCAATACAAAGAAGCCTCGTCGACTGAAAACGAAGCATGGAGCCTAATTAGAAGAAAATTTTGATCTCAGTTTTGCTTACCTGCATACTTCATTAGTTTCCAAACCTCGTTCCTTGAAGTCAAATGTTTTTGAAGGGAGGAATTAATTTATGGAAATATCGACAATTTGTGAGAAAATCAAAAATACCTCGGAATCTTCTAAAATTTGCTTCAACAACTGGCAATTTGCTCAAAAATTGCCAGTTGCTTAGATAAGATAAGGCGGTTTCTTGTAAAATGTCGACCTACGGGTTCCAACAGTTTTACACGATTATATCTTTTCCACGAACCGTTTAACCTTTGTTCAACCTGTTTCCAATAAAAAAGATGAGCAGACAAATTGAATTTCGTTAGTTTGAAACTGGCACGGACCGTGTGGGCAGTGCAATGTGATTATCTGCATCGTCGGTCAACAATCACTTTCATACAATCCACTAGTTACGTGGGATGTTATACAATGCTTTTATATTGCTTCTATACTATTCTATTTCTACATATGGACTCTTATATATACGTTTGCACTGGAAACCACTTTTCTTTTTTTCTTTTCAAGTGGATTTGTACGATCATTACCGTAATGGGCAGTGACATTTTCAGTACTAAAAATACCATAAAAATCATTTACGTTTACACGATGTTTCATAACATCTATTTAAAGATTCACCCTGACTTCCGAAATTACCTTTTCAATTTACTAAACAAGATTTAATTTCCTGGTCATAACAAAAATAGTACTGTAACTATATTTTTACGTGCCAGCTCGGAAGAGCCGGCCGAGTGGTTGATACATATTTTAAAGGGGAGTACAAGCTAAAGCGAAGTTCCATTCAGGATAACACTTGGTAACTGTACCTGCGAATACTGAAACACTTACGTACATAATGGAGTAGTAAGAAACTATGCAACAGCCTGGAACTCCATTTTCTTTCACACATTTATAAGCACGCACCTTTGGGAAGGCAGGAGTTAAATTTGTCCATTTAAGTTGTACTTTTGCAGCAAAAAGTTGTTAAAAGAATAATAAAATCATTAATGTTATCAAGTTGTCGTGAGAATTGTAAACGAAAGCCAAAATTATTGATCCATCAAATGATATTTCCCTATTGATATATCATTACTGCTTTATTGACCTTCAAGTGCTCCTATCTTTTGGTAGCATTTCTCGTTCGATAAGAGACTTCTGTGTTATTAAAGATCTCGTCATATATGTACCAAATTAGTTGCAATCTTCATTTTTTTTTCATTTCCATGTGTGTGTTACCTAATCGAATTAGTACTTTTAATCCTGATAATACCTCGCCATTTCTTGGAGAACCTTAAGCAATTCCTTGTTTGTCCAATCCATTACACTTCCAATTTTGTTAGCATTACCCAGCCTATAAATTTTAACGTCAATAGATACTCTTACGTCTGACATAAGTGTCGGTCATAGTCTCCGACGACTGACGTCATAGCTCTTATTAAATTTGTTCTATTCTAGGAAAGGAAACAGTTTTATATAACCATAGGTGGGTTTATTTGGAAGGTTATGTTGATACATTCATTTTGTTATGGCATTTTGCAAAGTGCTCGCTTTCAGAACGAGAGACTGAAGTATTTTTAAAACATTTGTTTCACGGCCTCGTTTTATATACCTAGATAATAACTACGTTCAGAATACGACTTTTATATTGAGAATTCTTAGAGATTATGATAAAGAGGTTGTTGTAAGAGGAACTTCATTTAATATAAATAGCCTTGTTGGAATGTGCTAGTTAGCATACATTTTCTTCAACAAATTAGTTTCACATACATATACTTATATTTATTTTCCGTATCTGCTTGCCCAAACCATTATTATTTTTTCGTGTTTTCTGACACGTGACAAACACACTCAGATATCAGCTCATCAAATCACATCCATAGCTTCACGATTATGTCTGCATGTAATGCATTTAGTTCACTGACATCCATTGATATCAGATCATTCAAGCAGGTATTACCATCTATTACCAGTTAATGCACGTTCTCATTAACTTTGAAGGTCGCTGATGCTAGCAAGGGGTTGGCAGCTTAATACGTGTTATAAACCCTTCGACGAGTGCCAAATGATTGCGGTCTGGCGATGCTTTGGCACCAATGTTACTGATAGCGATGACGGCTTATGACTCTAGTCTGTTTTGTAACCGAGGTTTTTATTACGTTAAGTAAAGCCATGTTCTCACGTTTGTCATACAATAGATTCTGCTGTTTTATGTAATACTAGTTTTGTTATACGTTTGAGATTACAATCGGTGATTATTTTCTCGATCTTAGTTTTTCACTCTTCATTGACGATTCTTATGCAAATAGTAATTTACAAGAAGGTACACCCAATGAGCGCATATCTGTCATCAAGTTTTGTTTTCATAAATCATCGAAGTTGGATTTATTAAACCTTTTTCGATTCGATGCATTACTGCAGAAGACGTTCAGACAAGATTCTCAAGAAATATTCAAAATTATCTATGACCAAAATAGTTTAATACTTAATCAATCTTTGTCGATTAGGTGTCAGTTGATATCTAAATATTTTGGCTTATAGTTTGAAACTAAAAGATTTATTATTACTATATTTAATCTTCATTTTCTAAACCGTTTCAATCTGGATCTTATTTTTAATTTAAGCAGTTGCATCACCAGACGTTGTTCGCTGTTTTTTGCTTAGAAGTCTGTTAACTAAAGATTGAGTTCAACTAAGATCAACGAAGTATACCGAGAATCTTATTACAATAAAAAAAAAGTTCGTATACCCAAGACCCGAGCAGACAAAATAACAAGTTTTTATTGCGACTTAAATATGTTTGTGGCTTTGCAAGTGTCGTTTTGTAGACGTCATCAACGAAAGAACTTGATCGATAAGGGGCGCAGGTCAAATTCAAATAAAGACTCTTTTAAGTCTTAAAGAGTTTAGCAAATAATATTTAGTAGTTCGCTTATTTTATTTTTGTATTTAAGCTGCCCTAAAGTTTTTTAAGGAAATATAGTAAGTGGTGGATTAGGTCCACTTGCAAGGATATTGTGGAAATCAGACTAGTCTTGACTTCTAAATCTAAGAATTCCTCATAACGCGTGGACTTTGCAGACACCATAATTTGAAGTATTTACTTACAAGTATCCCAAGGACGAATTTCAGCTTATTGGTTTCTCAAGACTAATTCCTATCTTCACTTGTTTCCAGGGCCCAACATCACACGATGTTAATGCAGCGATGACGTCGGGCCTCAAGATGGAGTCGAAAGGCACCCAGATCCACCTCCCGCTGATGGGTCGCGGCAGCCGCGGGGAACTCAATGACAAAGTCACCTTCGCCCAGGTCAAGTCGCCGCCCTACTCGGAACAGCTCAACAATGGACAGTTGTTGGGGTAAATATATTTAGGATTTTATGTTTCGTTGTAGGGATTTGATGACGTATTGTTGAATTTGATTGTGTTGTTTCCTAAAAACTGGATGTAGTTTTTCGGGTGGGTTGGGTTTTTATTTCATTATCTGCTGTATGGATAAAACGAGTTTTAACTATGTTTTATGAAACCACTTAAACTTTCAGTTCACTATGTACGTTACTCTAAGTAAACCAATGATGTGTTTGCGGTAAACATTTTCGGTCATTTCCTCTAAATTGTTTAAAAAAAAAACTACGTACCTTGACAAAGTAATGGTGGTCTTTACCTAACAGACCGTGAAAACCTTTGATCAAACATTTTATGAAGTTACACAATTTCATAAACACACAGACATTAGGTATCCCAAAAGAATGGGGAGAGAATACTAAACTCAAACCTAAAAAGGGACGGAATCCAATTTCGGGTTACATAACAACTTTCTGAAAAACAAAAAAAGGTCTGTTAGGATGTAACGAAATTAAATAACATTTTTGTTGATCTGAAACAATGTTTTAGTATTATTAGAGTAATGAGGACAGTGCAATACAAATATTGTAGATGTTACTGTGCTAAGAGAGGTTGATGCAGAACGACTGACTATATTACGAGTATATGTTGGGGTCTCGCTTTCACGAAGGCAACGTGTAAAAGTTCATGGTATGGGTACTGAACTTAGTAGCTAATGCCTACAAGATAAAAGAACTATTTCACTCAAATAAATAAATTTTGGATTCACTTTTTTTATCAGCACACGGAAATTTGCAAAAAATGAATGAGATGTAAAAATTCAATATTTGCTACCTATGGTTGCACTCATCTTAAGGACATAATGTTCTAGTGACATTCTTAAAGTATATATTTGACTAATAAAGGTGACTGTTCTTAATCTTTACATCTTTATGATAGCTTTGTAAATATTGAATTGAATTGTCTTAAAAACACACTATAAAAATTAAAATGCTTTATAAAAACTCACCTCTTTTGTAGCTTCTTATGTTTTTACTGCTCAAAATAGATGACATTATCAATCAGTTGTTTTTTGCTTGTGACAAACAGAATGAAAGCCAAACTCTCCCGGATCAATTCCCTACTGACCAACACTCAAAATAGTGGGAACTTAAATATCGGGATACATCCGGAAGTTAGCAGTTTTTTGCTCCTACAGACGTCAGCGGCTTACGTATGACATGTCCATGTACACATTATTATGGCAACATGAATAATATATTATTGGTTGTTATGCCGCTGTTTTTTTGGGTCAGTCAGGTTCTGCGGTCTCGAGACACTCGTCCATTTGAGTTTTGCATACAATTGACCTAACATTTAACACTTATTGAACTGATTTGTTTGCGTCTATTTGAACTACTTTTTGCTCGACGGCGACGACATCTTGAAAATGTTTTTTTAAAATGTTGATTTGTTTTCTGAAGGCAAGATGTATTATTTTCAGTTGCCATTATGCGATTTGAACAGGTTAACAGGTTTTTTATGCTTATTTTTATTACACACAGTAAGACATATTTTTTACTAGGAGACAAAAAGTTGTGGCTAAGTTTAACACAGGAGTTTAATGTTGCGGATATAATTATACTAAAAATAAAACATTACATCGTACATTTAATAGGCCTCATAAAACAAACAAATTTGAAATCAACTAATTAAACCCATTGTTAGTCATGAGAAAATCCGCAAACGTTGTTTCGTTTTAACTGTCATAACGTATAAGTTAAAATACATATTATTCAGAAGATTACCTACAAACATACATTGACCAAATATTTTAATATGACCTTGAAAATTTTAATTAAAATCTATATATATTCGGTCCTTAGGGACACGAGGGACAGTGGGGGGTTAAATTACCATCCCTTTTGTAACCTAGCGTAAACGTAAGGGTAGTGAGTTGCCAGACAGCGCCCCCTGCTGGCAGCCAGCCAGAACTCTGCCGAACCCAGCGACCATCAATATCAAACAATCCATTTATTATATAGCTTTGGAACTATGGAACTAGTAAGAGTATCTCATGTTTCAAGGTCACGGAAAAGATATACTTAAAAGGTGAAATTGTTAAGCATTTTCCTGGATATAATAACCCTGTAATAAAGTCCAGTCAGACTTGTTAAAGTAATTACTATCGATTGATTTCAATTGACGTGGCTTGAAAACTATACCTAGTTTTTAATGTAGAAGAAGTTGCGGATTGTCACTGTTTTACTGCCACTATTCCAGATCTCTTATTGTATAGGTTTTAAAGTAAGAATAATGAATTATTTTCGTAAAGCGAATTCATAATTTTTCATATAAAACGGTTTACTCCCGCCTAAGTATTTGTTAAGATCAGCCGACTAGTTTCGGACCAAACCGGGGTCATAAATAATAATTATTATACTCCGTGTGGTAAAAAAGGTTCATTTCTTCATGTCTCAAAATTGAATTGTTATCTTTTTTTCTTAATTACTAACCAAATGAGGTAATGTATCAATACAAACGAAGTTCCCAACTATTTGCAGTTGCTGTATACATCTTAGTTTATAAATCGACATCATCCTAAGATCTAAAGGTGTTAGTGTTGTAAGTGTAACTACATAGTTAGTCCGTCTACTGATAGCTAACATGTAATTGAGATCGAAGTGCTGAGCGCTCCCTCAGCACTTTACGATTGGCTTTTAATTACTGCAATTAACATCGTTACGTGTTTTTCTTCGTTACGTCATACGAGTACGATATTACTTTTACTTGTCGACACTGAGGGAGTGCTATTTATACAAAGTGTATGAAAATAACTTCATGAAGGGAAATTACTGTCTATTTATTGTACATAGTTTAGAGGGTACCTACTTACTACACAGATAAACGAAGACAGTGCAAGATATGATGGAAGTAAAGGTAGTTTTTGGAAGGATTTTTGAGACAAAGCAAATTAGAACTATTTTTACAATAGACATTTCACTTCAGTCTCTGTAACGAAATCTTTTAGTAGTACCTACTGCCCCTCTCTCAAACAAAGTTGAATAATAAATTCCGAGGGATCACTTAAAATCAATGTAACTTCCCAAAGACGTAGGTCTTCAGTAAAACATTCATTAATATTCTCATCGAACAGCAAGTCATTCAGAGTCTGCCGTGTTCTCGAGACCCACTTCAGTGGCTTCCCTTGTGTGATGACGTCACTAAATCCGTGCTTTACATGACCGTCTTGTATTTAATCTTGTTGGAGTGTCACCCACTAAACTTTTGGTACTACTTACATTTGTTTTTATTGCATGTTCTGTAACAGAATTATTTTTTATCTGATTTTTTACTGTGTAATTGTTGCAAAATTTTATATTTAGTTAGTATAGATGGTTTTTATAGATGGTGGTCGTGTAGTAGAATTTTAGTAGATGTTCTTGACGAAGCTTCACTTTTTTGATGAGGTCTTACTAGTTTCGGGCTCGACCAGAGTCCTAAATTATTAGTATTAGTAGAAGTATTTGTTAAAAAAATCGACTGTGTTTTGTAATCTGTTCTTAAAATTTAACTCTACAATACCACTAGAAAATATAAACTCAAATAATAAAATTCAATAGATTCTTGAGATAAACTACTCAATACTAAGACGTGCATTCAATGCGTGACGGTCATTACTAACTAATGTTCTGGCAAAGGACACACAAACCATTTGATGAAAGCGACGTAACAATGTCTCCGTTATAAAAATTAATGGCAAGGTCTGCTCGCAGCAGGCGTGTGCCGGCTTATATGATAGTGATTCCAGTCGTAATGTCCTAGAGGAAACTATTTGATATCATCATGAGTTTTCATATTCAGATTTGTAATTTACATGTAGTTAGTCTTGAGTTAATTTGGTTACACTATTTACTGACATTAAACCTGACGATTATGTCAAATCATATTTTTCAGCGACGATAACGTTAGATTGTTAAATCTTCATAGTAAATTCTAAAATTTACACAAGGAAAATTTAAGAAATAGATAGAAACTACAGCTGTTCAAAGCAAAATTCAGTAACTACATAGTTAAGTGTAACGAGCGGTACAAGGCCCAGCCTTGTAAGTGTGGTATCATACGAAATTAACGAACTAAGTAATGGGAGGGGCGAGACTCGTTTGAGCAAACCAAGCCGACGCCTCTAATAATGTTTGCTACGGATCTCGTTCAAAATGTAAATGCTATTGTTTTAAGGAAACTGAATATTTGAAAGACAATTGATTAGACCGTGGCTGGAGATGATGTTAATAAAGAAGATCGTTTACGTGCTAAAACAAGTTCAGGGTTAAACAAACTTGTGTAATAGGATAATATTTTATAAGCGGAACACAAACAGTGTGTACAATTTATAAAGAAAGAATGAGTAATGTTGCAACGATTGGTTACTGGTCACTGGTTCATCATAATATTTTCCATTACATTAAAAACACAGCCATGGAACTTACACACAAGATTATTTATTAAATGTTGTTAGTATCATTAGTATTTGTCATGGCGTTCACACGCTAAGTCAAAAGGGTGGAGGAAAAACATCGCAAGGTCTTTACCTAGATGGTGTACCTCAAGGCTGTGGTTATGGTTGACATAGCATAGCAACTAAATGATAATCCCTAGATTTATTATAAACTGGATTTTGGTTAAGAATTTGAGCACTATTATAATTTTTACGTTCTATTTGCTCTGGTTCCATTTTAAGCTGAAAGAGATTGGGAAGAAAGCGCACTCGTTAATACTGGGTCGATCTAGTTTTCATTGAGTCTTCATGTGAAAACAAATCCATGCCATTGACGTCACGAACTCACCCATTTTTCAAATTCCCAACGTCATCGCGAATGATGAATGTACTTTCACAAGCAAATAGCGGATTTATTCACATTATTCATAACGGGAATCAACCGGATGCAATATTCAGACAGAATTTGTGAATAGTAAGCCGTTACGTGACGTCAAACATCAAAATTGTATTTTAATTTCTGACCATGGACGTGAAAACAGTCTGACTGACCTAGAAAAACATAATCGGAATTTGAAATTACTGAAAAGCGTTTTTAAAATGAAGAATATACATCAAGATTTAAAATAATGTTGAATGCACATTTTGGGAAGAAATTAAGATAGAGTAAGAACTATCAAGAAATACTATTAAAGTTTTCAGTGATCTTATTGTCACATAAATATCTTGTTTCCGTGTTGTTAGAATATAATTGAATGGAACACTCCTATTACGTGAATTGCGACCCGCCCTTGGTCTCTTACGTAAACAATAATATCGCTTAGTGACCCAGGAATTATATCATTTTTGTTAAGGGCATCATGTCAATAAAAAATATTATTAATAGTCTTTCGATTGCATTGGGTCGATGTACGTTGTCCGTAAGTCAAACCAAAACACTACTTAAATTAAGAACATTTTCATTTGCATACTAGGTTTATTTTTCTTTATTTCTTGTAGTATTTATGCATCATATTTAATGAGTGCATTAACCTCTCAGCACGCATTTAAAACGTCAATATATATTGTTCGCTAATAACTGTTCACAACACTTCAATCTTCATCAACTTAAACTCCAGAATCTTCCGTTTTTTACTTCACAAAAAACATTAGTCCATTGAATTCCGCTTCGCAATATCTACGCCGCTTGGCAACTGTCCAGTTTGCTATAGATGACTGAATAACTGACACGACATCACGAATTTATGCAAACATTTCTGAAATGTCTGTTCGAGACAATTATGAACAATTTCACGTTTGTACAGAGAACATGACAAACCTTTAGCAACATATATTTACCATCCGAGAATTCCACGCGGACAACATTTCAAACATGCGACGTATAAATTGTAGTGTTCCGTTATTAAACAACCTCCTTTAGTATCACTGTAGTGTAGCCATAAGAAAACACATAAACCAAGAGTTTAATAGCCACCATTCTCAGTTTAACATTTTCCCAAGTTTCTTTAAAAAGACACTATCTTGAACCTAGACTCGCTAAAGAAATCTTATTATGATTACCACCCCGACAAGCGGGTCGTAGTTCGCTTGCTGTTATAAGCGTATTAGAGGCTGGTGTCACCCGCCCTGTTAACACAATCTCTTAGCTGCCTCCACGACACCCTCGAGAATAGAGGGGAGCCTCATCTTTTCCTTAACAAATGGATATTGGCAGCAAAACTACATACTTTAAAACGAGGGACTAAAATACACCAGAACGGAAAAAACGATCAAATACTTAAATGTAAATTTATTTGCATCCAAAATGTCATAATACTGGGTATTATCATATGGTCTATATAAACCATGTTAGTGTTTCGATTACCATCAGTTCGATGCGAAGCTTGCTGTGAGGTGATTCAGACGTTTTATTGTATATACAAACTGGAAATATTGACTTTCCTCAAATTTATTATTTACACTTCGGTAGCTACCTAATTGAATGAGTATAGGGCTACCAATAGGCATTACTACTACACCGTAGCTGACCTTTGAAATATGTGGCTGTCGAATTTCGATTGTATTTAATCAATATCCTTATGATATTTGTTTCAGGGGTTCCCAAATTAACCTTTGCAACGGTGGTGCCGGCACAACAGCGATGACCGGTCTTCCAAAGATACCCAACGGGTACGGAGACCAGAAGAAGCCGATGGCCACGCTCACACACTTGCCCAAACGCCCACCTGTGGACATCGAGTTCTCTGATCTTTCATATTCGGTCAGCGAGGGCAGAAAGCGGGGATATAAAGCTTTGCTCAAATGTATAAATGGTACATTCAGATCTGGAGAACTTACGGCCATCATGGGACCTTCTGGGGCTGGGAAAAGTACGCTCATGAACATATTAGCGGGATACAAGTAAGTAACTGTTTCTATCTAGATACCACAAAATATTTTAGAGTACTTTATTTTAAATAAAGACTATAATTATAGAGAAGTTCTTTTCACAAAAGTAACGGACACCTTGCCATACTAGGTCATGACACAATTCCTGTTGTTTCTGTATGAATCGTTAATGACAACGAGTCCTAAATTCCATCGAATGATGTAAACTGTCGGAATTCCTATTCTTGATTTGAAGCCAAAAGTGTTAACGAAACATTTTCCACTTTCAGAACGTCCAATGTCAGCGGATCGATCCTCATTAACGGAAAGGAGCGAAACTTGAGACGGTTCAGAAAGTTGTCTTGTTACATCATGCAGGACGACTGTCTGCTGCCGCATCTCACTGTGAGGGAGGCCATGAACGTGTCGGCGAATCTGAAACTAGGAAAGGACATGACTGTCACTGCCAAGAAGATCGTGATAGACGAGATTCTGGAAATGTTAGGGCTCGTAGAAGCTGGGGACACTAGAACTATAAACTTATCAGGCGGCCAGAAGAAACGGCTGTCCATAGCTTTAGAGTTAGTTAACAACCCACCTGTGATGTTCTTCGATGAGCCAACATCGGGACTGGACAGTTCCTCGTGTTTCCAGTGCATATCGCTGCTGAAGTCGTTGGCGCGCGGTGGTAGAACTATCATATGTACTATACATCAACCGTCCGCAAGGCTTTTCGAGATGTTCGACTTTTTGTTCACGTTGGCCGAAGGGCAGTGTATATACCAGGGGCGGGTTAGTGGTTTAGTGCCGTTCTTGTCGTCAATGGGTCTTCACTGTCCGAGCTACCACAATCCTGCTGATTACGGTAAGTTTAATATGTATAATATACTACTCAAGTACAATTAAGTTCTCTCAAGTTACCTTGCGGCTAGTGATATTTTTCGAACGTTTTTTTTTACAAAACCTTTAACAAAAGGTTTATTCTTGTTATTGGTCGGCCATTATTTGTATTTATTTCTCAGAACTGCCGCTTAACATGTAAGGTCATAATAATTATGGTCCGCTAAAGCAAACATGTTCGGTTATTCTTAGTCCTAATTAGGCTTATGGAATCTCCCAAAGCACGCACCTGTGTTCTTATAGAAAATTAGGAGGCCGATTTAATTTTTTTGAGTCGGTAACCCAATTTTGGTCGATACTCCACCAAAGATGTAATTTTAATAGTTTTTGTACCACCAAAACACGAAATTCTTAGAACTCTTTTTTATGGTCTAGACAGACGTGTATATTTTCTATCGTTTATAAATCAGTAGGTGTATACTGCAGCTGGAGTTGGAAGCGAGCTCGGTATAAATTACTTTGCTTTATTGGCTCAACTAGTTTGTTCTCATTTGATACAGACGGCTGTTTGTGAGGCATACAAAACTATGAACGAACAATTTAGAAGTTCCAGTGATGCATCAGCAAATATTTTTTCTTGTTAGACATCAAATTAACAAGTAACGACACTTATACTAAAATATCGCTTGGCGTATAAGTTTTTTCTCACATTTTTATTCAGTAGATTTACAACGATCGACCGCTAAATTAACTGAGTATAAAAACTGCAGGAAAAAATATCGTAACATGTCATAATGATATAGGATGACTTCGTGTGTATTATGAAGGTTAAATTAGTTTAACATTATTTTTAAATACAGCTAGCGATGTAAACACAGCTGAGAATGTTCATGACATAGAAACGATAGTCTGAATAGAAAACATGAATTCTACCTTTTAATGGATTTATTTTAATCTTTTTAACTATTTTCTCTCTCAACAAAGCTATTGTAAAATGTGAAAGCACTTGTATGAATTCAGTTACTTGATTTTAATTGTTTAATCGCTAACATAAAAATAGTCAATCCAAAAAAAAAAACAAAACCTATAAGTAAATAAATTAATTATTCTTGTACTCGATTTCAAATTGATATTGTTATGCAAAAGAACCGGCAAGACATTCCATAACTAATAAGGTGTAAAGTACTGTAAAGTCAAACGCCACCTTAAGAAACCTATCAAATAATAACCTCGTGCGACTATATTAACCTAACATGATTTCATTTTAGTCTGGCTCTATCTATACAAACCTATAGGTACATATTACATCAAAGAACGTTCGATATTCATCAAAAACTATCAGCCCAGCGGCCTAATTCTAATAAATGCATCGTTCTTGCAGTGATGGAAGTAGCAACAGGCGAGCATGGAGACTGGGTCCACAAGCTGGTGATGGCAGTGAACAAGGGCAACTGCGGCCGCGGCCAGTCTTCGTCTTCATCATCCACATCATCCTCTGTACCTCAGAACATGAACTATAATAACCAGACCAGCAAGAATAATACTCAGAAGGCTGAGGCGCTAGCTATTGTGATAGGTGAGTCAATATCAGTGTAGCCATTTTCTAAGTACCTTATGGTGTAAGTAAAACTAACTTTTATAGTTTTTATTCAACGTTTGCTTGAGGACAATGTGTAGGTAAATAAACCAATTTAAAAAATGTTAACATACTTTTTAAAAAAAAAATTGTCGGTAATATTTAGTCCCCTAGCATTTCAAAGATATGCACCATGCTCCAAAACGAAAAAAATATTTCGGTTAAGGAAATACTCCGGGCAAAAACCTTATAGTATTTAGAAATCCATGATTCCATTTGTTCTTCAAACAAAGATCTCTAATTTTTCAGACAAACCAACCTGCACTGTGATAGACATGTCCGAACCAGTCCTAAACCCCGAAAAGCAGAACGCACTACCGAACTCCACAAACCTCGCACCAGTGACCTGCACTACTTCACTTTTAGACTCCAGCGAAAGCTTCACGAAGAAACCGATCAAGACGGGATTCCCAACATCAGGCTGGAAGCAATTCTGGATCTTATTGAAACGGACTTTTAGGAGCATTTTGCGTGATCAAATGTTGACGCATTTAAGGCTGTGTTCGCATACGGTGGTTGGTCTGCTGATCGGGTTCCTGTACTACGACATCGGAAGGGATGCTGCTAAAGTGATGAGCAACGCTGGATGTATATTCTTTACTGTGATGTTCACTATGTTTACTGCTATGATGCCTACTATTTTAACATGTGAGTACTTTTTTGGTTTCCTTACAACAAAATAAGTAACTGTACAAAGTAAAAAAATAGCACTGATTTATTTGTTTTCTTCTATTCCAGTCCCAACTGAGATGAGCGTGTTTGTGAGAGAGCATTTGAACTACTGGTACTCCCTGAAAGCATTCTACTTCGCTAAAACAATGGCGGATCTACCGTTCCAGGTAACTACATTTTTTTAAATTTATTTGTTCCGAAATGTTTATAGTGTAAAATAATTTGTTATATCAATTAAACAATATAAAACCAGCCTATACACGTCCCACTGCTGGGCCTGGGCCTCTTACCATATAGAAAAGGATCGAGCATTGTTCATCACGGTAGCTCACTGTGTCATAGAATAATTAAGAAAGTACATATTATTATGCTCACTGAGTCTTAAAATAATTAAGAAAGTTCGTTGAATATAACTTTGAAATAGACACATTGGTACTTCGTAAGCGTTAGAGTCAAACGTGCATCTCGTGCAAACAAATCCATGCATAGACCTGCAAGGCCAACACAAAATATCGAACAATATCAATAATTACCGATCTAAAACTTCATCTCTCATTCCAGATTGTATTCAGCGGCGTGTACGTGATGATAGTGTACTTCATGACGGGCCAGCCGATGCAAACGGATCGCGTGCTCATGTTCACCACGATCAACATCCTCACGGCCCTGGTGGCGCAGTCTCTCGGTCTGCTCATCGGGGCCGCAATGAAGATCGAGACCGGGGTCTACCTTGGACCAGTCACTACCATCCCAGTAGTACTTTTCTCAGGGTTCTTTGTCAATTTCAACGCGATACCCAGCTACTTGCAATGGCTTACTTACCTCAGCTACGTCCGATACGGCTTCGAAGGCGCCATGCTCTCAGTTTACGGCTTCGGCAGAGAGAAACTCCATTGCTCCGAAGCTTACTGCCACTTCAGGAACCCTAACCTGTTCCTGAAAGAAATGACGATGGATAAGGCGAACTTCTGGATCGATGTGGGCGCCCTCAGTGCGCTGTTCGTCTTCATTAGGGTAATCTCTTACTTAGTTCTAAGGTTCAAATTGAAGATGATGCAGTAGGCGCATGCACAAAACAATAAGCTTCGTTGGCGATGATATTTTCATTAAATTTGTCGATTTTGATGGAATCGGAGTTAAGTGAATCTTGGTTCGGTGGAGTCTGTTTACCAAAAGGATATTATGAATCATTCCTAAGAATAAATTATTATGTTTTAAGTTGGTTTGAGCTTTGTGTGGTTGATGAGTTGTTCAGGCTCGCGTGTTTCGAATGGGAGTAGTTTCAGTATGAGCGTGTTGTCACTGCTAGCTATGCTTCGATATTAGGGATGTACTTAATGGGGTATGCCCCGTTTAGCTCAACAGTCTTAAGTCCGATTCTATTACAAAAATCTTTGATCATCACGGATTCTGATAGCAAGTTCGTAGTTATAATAATAAAAATAGTTTTCGAAATACTTTAGCTTTTTAGTACGCAGATAAAGTATAGATTGTTTATACGTACCCATAGGGGATAGTCGTTAAGGTTTTATAGGAGATCGGGCCCATGACTTAACTTTTAAGTTATTTTAGTGGTTATTCATACGTTATTTTATGATTTATTTGTAACATCACGCGTAGGCGATATCAACTTGTATGTACTCAACATTCTTAGGTATTTAATTAGTATTTTAAAGTACCTTTCATTACGCTAAAGATTTTTTCGTAAATCTCTATGTCTATCCTAATTACCAGTATTTATTATTAAATAAACGACTGTGATTTTTATAATGTTGTTGTTTGAATCCTTATCCCCTCGATGTCCAACTGTGAAGAACAGAAACGTTAGTAACTGTTTTTGTAGTCTACATCAAAATAACAATTTCAATTAAATGTTAACGCAACGTTCGAAGCGGTTTTAATCAAATTCTAAACTAGTAACCTAATTGTCTTACATAAATAATGTAGACACATTGATAATGGAATGCTGACTTATTATTATCTAACTGACTCTGGTATAGTCAGTTACAGAAGTCGATTAACATTATAAGCTTTTGAAAGTAACAATATTCCACAACTTACACACAGTACCATCTAGTCTCAAACTAAGCAAAGCTTTTATTACGAGTATTAGAGATCTCATAAATATACTTATTTCGTTTCTAAATTCATATAACAAAATATAGATAAATTACACCCAGACACAGAAACAATGATCGATTTCATCGCACAAACATTTGTCCTGAGTGGGAATCGAACCCACGATCTCTAGTATAGCAGTCAGGGTCACTGACCCCTTGACCAACAGGCCAGTCAGACAGTGCTAATATCAATTTATTATCTGATTGTGGATGTGACTCAAACCTTCGCTTTGTTTAGTGCTAAGGCCGACTGACTTTTGATGTTAACAGTACAGGGCTAATGACCTCAAACAGTGAATAAACTATACCCCGAACCATCAAACGCAACGAGATTCTGTCCACGTAGTCTCAGTGAGAGCAAATAAAAATTTAGTATTTTAGCCTACCCGTATCCAATAGCTATCTACTTTTAGAGCACAAAAACAAGACAATAAAAAACAGTGTCAAGGTACAGCTACAAACACACGTGAGACTCATTAAAATGAAATAAGGTCAGCCTGTTACAAAGACATTTATAAATTATTTTTTTACTCGTGAAAGCGCCATCTGTTGCAATATGTAAAAACTAATAACAGTCGACGTACACTCACTTGCTAGGTACGGTAGAGTATGTCAAAAGAGCCGATAGATGGCTCGTTAGCGAATTTGAGTGTGGTAGTTTTAAGTAACTTCTAAGTCGATGAATAGCTATATTTTATTAAGCTTATAGGTATGTAATAGTTTCAAAATACGCTCAATAGTATTTTAGAGATATAAATATATCAGTTGCTTGATTTCGTTTGAAATAAAATTGAATGAACTTAAAGTTCTAAAAACCAACTTATTAACGCCTTTCCAAAGAATTCAAAAGTATTACTTCAGAAAAGAAAATACCTCTACACTTTAGAATCAATACGAACTATCTAAAACAGTGCTAATGGTAGCTTAAAATTTACTGCGGCCACATTCACTTCGCAAATTCACACTCGATCGTGCCGAATCCGATTAATTAGTAATCAAGAACATTTCCGAGCGCCCCTGCGATTAGATACCTGTATCGATTAATTATTTATCGATTGCCCACCGGTTACGGGACTCGATTATAATCGATTTATGTGGGTGAATTGAGTTTATGTGTTCAAATTAAATTTAATAGGGTCCCTCATTTGCTAAGCGTTTTGGTTACAAAGTTATACCATAGGTTGGACTGTCAATCAAATCGTTAAGGGTTGCCAGGGTATGAATAATTTATGACAGGATGTAGATACGGTGGGATCTTAGGTAGAGTTATCTGTTCGGTGATCCTTCGAATAGTATAAATACCGACGCTTAGCTGCTTGGGTACACAGACACGGAGTTAGATTGTTAAAATCGTTGGTAGAGGAGTTCATTATTAATTCTATTTAGGGATCTTATTAGGGGTTTTGTTAAACATGGGGAATTTTAGTTCTGTATTAGACAATGGTGTATGAATGTGAATATTCTTGAGCTTCCAAGATAGAATTAGAAAAAGACTCAATCGATTTTTAGCAAACATGTCTAAGAACACTCGCAAGTTATTAAATTCACCTTTAATACAAAAACCACCTAAATTAAATCTCAATTGTTCGGGAACTATGATGCCACAGACAGAAAGATAGACAGAGATATCGAACTTAAACCACCCCTTCTTATACTAACGTCAGGGTTTAAAAACACTCTCTTCGGTGGCAAATGTAATTTCTATCTTTAAGTGACCTTAGAGGTCGCATCAAAAGATACATCATACATAGATATATATAGAACTGAAAATTGTGTCGACCAGTTAAAACAGCGTTAACCTTAGTTAACTATTACCGTTGACAAGCGCATGTTTACGCAACTTGTTGAGTTCGACCGCCATTGTGATTGCTTTACCATTGATTAATGTTAATGATGTTTACTAAAAACACGGTTAAATTACAAGGTTACATCGACAGAGTTCAATTGTAACTGTGTTTGTGTACCTAGTACATGTAAATATGATATATTAAACTTTAGCAAACACAACATTTTATTTGAATACCTACTAGTACTATACTAGGATTAAAAACCGTTTTTGTTTAAAAAACTATTTTTGTTCTAGCCTATTTTGACCGGTTTTTTTGTTACCTAGATACAACTTTTACAGCCAAGTCAAATTCTTCTACTGTGTGATGTAATTAAGTTCATCTTATACAAGCATTTTGAAGATAATTAACGGTTCAAAACAATTTTGATTTTAAATAAAATTAAATAATATTATTAAGCTAGACTTGCTCGACTTTAAAATCTGTAGTTTATTAATAATATTAATTTATTTTGGTAGTCGCAAGCAGTGGAATATTTTGTAGTAAAATATCTTGTTTCATTATCTAGTCTGGTAAATATAAATAGATAATATTTAAATGTCCAATCCTGACTAGACTAGTTTTATTAAAATTATTTATGAAATTCCTTTAGAGCAACTTAGAGGTTTGGGTACACATAAACACATACAATAATATTACAGTAATTGAAAATGTTAATATAAATTTATAAAAAAACACTAATTATATTTATGACCTTACCCGTTGTCCTTAACTACCATTTTTGTTTATTTCGTGTTGTTATGGGAGAAAATACGCATCACCCCAAAATGTTATCATTTTTAGCTATCAAGATTCATGATATAGGTACTGCTGGGTGACGGATTGACAAACAGGAGTTCTAAAAACCTTAATTTATACAGGAGCACCTTTGGTAAATACCTTCTCCATACCAAAAGAATACTCAATATTGGTTATCCTTTTCAAATCTGAAACATTCAGCTGTATCTATACAAAAAAAAAAAAACAATTTAGTCGATATAAGAACTTTTGCCTTTTCAGTCAGTTCAAATTAAGAAAATACTTTTTCTGTATTGTACAACTTACATTTACGTCTACTATATTACTCCTTTGAGGAGAGATACTCAACATAATTTACCAAAGGTAAAAACTACAGAAACAAGCACATTAATTACTTCAAGTTTCTTTCTCCAGCCACGCTATTAACAAGCGTGCATTCGTTCTTAAACCACATTAAAACAACGACTAACCATAGTAAAGCAAGCGCCATTTTTATACAGCGTTAAACTATCTAACATCTCTTAAAGCTTAGTCGTGGAAGCAGGACAGCATATCACACTTTGTATAGTGGCATCTCGCTTGCACAACTCTCGACTGCACGGATAGCCGAGTGGTTGAGGTCACACTACACCAAAACCCTCTGTGCGCGACGTGTTGCGGGTTCGATCCCCGCGTAGGACAAGCATTTGTGTGATAAATGAATTCTGAGTCTGGATGTGATTCGTGTTTGTAAAGCCCCTCGCGACACAAGTATTAAATCCTTAATGAGGGAGTCAGAAAAATAATCTTTCTTTACCTTGTTACATTATAAGGTAGGTATTAATGGCTGTAGTAATGTAATGTTATAAATGCGAAAGTTTATATGTAAGTGTGTATTTGAGTGTGTTTGTAAGTAAGTGTGTATGTTTGACCAAGAGGGGTTACATTACTATTTCTCATCGTAACCCTCTTGCTGTTGTGGAAGGAAAAAACACACTACCCAAAGTAGATGGTGTTCTCTTTTCTACGACTGGAAGTTTAAGACATGGTGGTAGCTATAATACAGGTTAAAACAAAAAGATTAATGCCATAGAACTTCTGAGAGAGTTTTAAGGTTCCTGCAAGTCGGTTACATTTCCACTAAAGATTACATTGTTGCGGTTTTTAAGACGTTAATAGTACATGGGGTGTGTGAACTTACGTACTTTGCATTTTATAGTTGACAAAAAAGGCTTCCCTGCATAGGTTTCTTGCTAGGGTTTCGTACTTTTAAATGAAAAAAGAAACTCTTGAAATAAGTTCGTAATCTTACTTTTTGTCTGTACAGTGATTTTTCTCGATAAGAAATCTCTTTTCTGTGCATCACGTCATTTTCTCGATTCACTTTCACGAAGAAAAACAATATCGAACTATGTTTCTGCTCGAGACTTCGCTCTGGCTGGATGTCGGTTATAGCCCTCCTCTAACGAAATCGGAGCCTTTGTTAATCCATGGCCTCAGCTACCTAAATTCATAAAAATCAGTCAAGCTGTTTGGGCGTGGAGAAGTACTTATAAACTTTTGCATTTATAATATTTTAATATTACATTACATTACTACAGCCATTGATAGCTAATTTATTTACATGGAATACCTGATGAAGAGAAGCCCCAGCATATCTTACGGTTTCATACAATATTCAATTATCGTAAACTCTGTAGCTTACTTAAGTGCATACAACTTTATAGATTACCATAACCGATGTACACTGATGGCTTGTTAATGGCTGAGCTTAAATACAGAATAATCCTCTTTATCTAAATCATATTGATCCACTTGCTTATTTAAATTCAGAGGTCATATTCGAAGCATTAGAAATCCTCGGCTGTCTCTAGATAATTAAGTGTATAATTATTATAGAAAAAGAGTAATTCTTTGAATCTTTCAAGAATAGTTAATTAGTATGTATTTATTCCCAGTAGACTGGCTGAATATATTACTACCCTTGCCTTATTTAAGAACAAGCGATGATCAAATAAAGAAGACAGATGAATTAAAACCTCCTTAAAACATAAACGAATAAATGATAAAACAAAAGAAAATTTGAAAAGCTTATTGAATCAGGTTACGACAATGACCTTGAAAAATACCACTTTCATCACATTATGCAAAACAATAAGTACTGTCAGCAGAAAAAGCTACAAGAAAAACAGGTTTTGAAATGTTAAGAACGTCAGGGAAAAACAAAGAGGGATTTAGGTCTCATACTGAAAAAGTGAACAATGTTTTGTAAAAGTATTCAGAATGTATTATAGTTTGAATATACCAATTCCTACAGCAAAACCATACAACAAAATCTAAAATTTGCACAATTTCTTTATTCTAAATAATATTATTTAAAAAAAAAACTTTTGCTATCGCTCCCTCCAGCCGCCAAATACTATCAACCCTTGGTACTTTCAAACTTTTTTCAGTATAGTCAGATTAGCATGGAAATAAAACATTTACATAAGAAACTTCGTTTTATCTTGTAATTTGTATGTTAATCAGTTTCGTTTGACCTTTGAGGGAGAATACAACTTTACTCAAATGTAATTGATTTTGTTCGCTATTTTAGCTATCTAGATTTTTGACTGAATATGTAATTTAGAACATATTTAGTAGATATTATAGTTCTTTAAATGGGATCCATGTATTCAAGAATAAAAAAAAACATACAAGTGACTTCAAATAAAACCTACTGAGGCAAACTTGATGAAATTTTAGGGGATGTTAAATAAAAAGAAATAAAAAAGCGGTTTATTTTTCCAGTCTGAAGTGAAACGAAAAAAAATACTGACTAGAGAACGAACACAAATTCGTTATTTTTGAGGTACCTTGAAACCTTTGCCTGCTATGTTTAAAAACGGAGGCTAATAATCTATATACTAATATATAAAGCTGAAGAGTTTGTTTGTTTGTTTGTTTGAACGCGCTAATCTCAGGAACAACTGGTCCAAATTGAAAAATTATTTTTGTGTTGAATAGACCATTCATCGAGGAAGGCTTTAGGCTATAAACCATCACGCTGCGACTAATAGGAGCGAAGATACAATGGAAAATGTGAAAAAAAACAGGGTGGGTATAAATCATAACTTATATTTTCTACCCACGGGGACGAAGTCGCGGGCAACAGCTAGTATTAAATAAAAAGGTACACAATCTCGATGTATCTTTAGCGAATCAACGGGTCTTATATTTAAGTGGTACATTTGATTCGGCAATCTTAATTTTTGTTTCTTATTAGTACCATTTTTAAACTGTTTTTTAGACAAAAAAATATCACCTTTACAAGTATCTTAACAATTGGCGCATAGTCTTACTTTCAGAGGTAGCAGTCCTTTAGTAATCTACTTAAAATTTAACAATCTTAAATAACAATATTATACAAGTAAACATAATAAGCATTTAATATTGCAGTAAAATTCAGTTGTTATAACACGTTACATCAACAACCAAGTTTGCGAAGTCAAAGTAGGTTGTATTGTGAGTCAATTTAAGTTTACGCCACAATAAGGATTTTATCGCAGTAGTACTTTAGGTACAGATTTTACTGTAGTTTTAAGGCTTTACCTACTTAGCTTGGTCTTTGATCGTCGAGATTTAAGTTGCGATAATTTTTGGGTTTACGTCAAACTATAAAAGAGTTTACGATATAGTTTACAACTGTTATAACTATTCATATTTTTCTACGAAGCAAATTCTCTATTGATCATATTATTATGACTACAAAACCATACATTGATCTATAATATGTATGTATTTAGAACTATATAAGTATGTTTATCAGTTGTCTAGTACTCATAACACAAGCTCTGCTTAATTTGAGACTAGATGGCGTTGTGTGAATGTTGTCCAATATATTCAAATCAAATCAATTTTATTTGTTAACACAGGTATGAAGTTACAGGTCTTATTTTTAAATTACAGATCGCCATGTTATGCCTGGAGGCGTATATTATATTAATATATTATATTATATATATTATACAACCGACTTCAAATAAAAACCTACTGAGGCAAGCTTGATGATTTTATATGGCACCAAATGTAAGCTGTTTTACGTTAAATAAAAGAATAATAAACAAAAACGTTTCATCGACTTCGAAGTTCTGAGGTTAGAAACAAAATACGGACGAATGGTTAACCTCTTACTATCGAAGTCGCTTGCTAACACAATGCAAGAGATGCACATGGAATTATTTAATGCAGTTTAGAGCAGGTCACATCACCATGATAGTTTGAGTTAATTTATGTATAAAGCATCTGCACCTGAAGAAATTAACAGAAATAACATCACGTACAGACATTAGGAATTTAATTAAAATCGACATGCAAATCGATATTCGAACGACGATTAACTCGAACAGCACCGACAATCAAATCGATTCAAAATCACTCGAGCGGTAAGGTAAACGCTCCCAGTCTTATCGATTAAAACAACATTATGTTATTGTTTGCCTTACTGTTGCCTATTCAAATAAACACATATTTGATTGTATTCATCAGAGTGTGTTTGGGAAACGGGTGCTGGAGAATACTCGAGATATTGTTCTTTGATAACCAAGGAACAGTAGAATGGAAGGAAGTGGCACTTAGACTCCTTGTCTCTTAAGGTAGACTTTGATTAACAAATAAAACGATTAAGATTTTTCCGACCAATGGTTACAATTTTCAAGTGATAATGATAGCTTTTTATGTTAGGGTAAACAACATCATAACGTAACACGTTACGTCGGCATTTTTTTCGGCTTTCCTTATCCTAACGCATATGGTAGCAGTTGGCAGACTCTTTGTCTGTTTCTTCAATGTACATTAGTTTAAGTTCCATATTATTTTTGACGAACGTCATCATACGAAAATTATTTTTTTGTTTTTCTTTGTATCAAAACTGAAGATCGCATATTCTTATAATAACTTTCGTGAAGCGGAGGTCACCACACCAAACTCGCTGTGCGCGAAGTGTCACGGGTTCGATCTCCGCTTAGGACAAGCATTTATGTGATCCACAAATGCTTGTTCGGAGTCTGAGTGTCTTTGTGCATATGATTTGTATGTTTGTAAAACCCACCGCGACACATGGATTAAAATCCACTGTGGGACTTTTTTTTTATAATATCATACGTAGTAAAAAGTATTTTTTTTTTTAACTAAGTTATTTGACTCTCGACTAAGAGCTGTCACTATCGGAAAGCAAATAGCTCAGTTCAGCGAAATTAATTCCAATTTTACGACGGATAGAGTCACATCCATCTAATTTTCCGACTTCTGCGTTAAAATCAGAGATATAAATCTTTGTTCTCTTTCAAGCAAAACGGTTTGTATTGCAGCGTTTTGGCTATTGATATACAACAAAGATATTGAGAATATTAAAACGTGAAAAACGGGAATTATAAAGCGCCTGGTTTTATTTACTTCGTGACGTGTGACGGCTGAGAAAATTTAAACAAATTGTAAAAAAGTAGATATATTTGTACCTTCTATATTGTATCGTGTGCTTTTCATTTATGTTTGCAGTATTTTATAGAGTTTTTTCAAGTTATCATTGAATACAGAAATTCTGTTCTTATCGTTTATATTTTTACTTCATTTGTAATTTGACAAACAAAAAACAAAACCTGCATCATTGATCATAGAAACTAGTTATGATAGGATAAAACCTTTAGGTAAAACTAGCTGTTGCTCGCGACTTCGTCCCCGTGGGTAGAAGATATAAGTTATGATTGATCCCTGCCCTGTTTTTTCACATTTTTCATTGTATCTTCGCTCCTATTAGTCGCAGCGTGATGGTTTATAGCCTAAAGCCTTCCTCGAGGAATAGTCTATTCAACACAAAAAGAATTTTTCAATTTCGACCAGTAGTTCCTGAGATTAGCGCGTTCAAACAAACAAACAAACTCTTCAGCTTTATATATTAGTACAGATTAGGAAATCAGTTATACAATTATACCGTGCCATTCAATACAAAAATTGGTGTACCGAGACAAAAAACTTTAATCCTGGTATTTTTTTAATATTCAGAAATTTAGTACTCATATCAGAGACTGTTGAATGAATTGCGATTAAGAACCTTGTATCTATCAGGAGATACCTTCAGGAAGTAATCTCCACCACCCGCGACATCCGCGCTCCATCCCCTAGGCCATTTCCATTGATTCTCATTAATCCAAGTCTCGGTATAAATCTCCTTGCACCCACATCCACCTGTCCTGATAACTCGCCTTTGACTGTACGGCGCGGAACCCAATTTGTCGGCGGAGTTCAACCCCGCTACCCGGCTATACCCGGCTACCCTGGTACCCGGCTGCAGTGATTGGGTTCAAATTGAAAATCGAATGAACCACTCTAACTGGTTGTACCTTTACGTCGCCGGCTTCAAATTTATTTATATAAAAAGTTTTATATGCTACCTCGTGTATTTCGTTGGACTTTCCCGGTTTTGGTTAAGTAAATACGGATGTAGTTGAAATGGACTAGAAAATTTAAGGTGAAAAAACAAGATGCAAAAAGCAAGGAAATTGATTGAAAAATCCTATTTGATTTTGTACTATTAGAATTCCTCTCAGAAATGTGGGATCAAAAAACATACAAAGTACCTAATGGAGGTATGATCAATATTGCCATATAGTAATTAAAACACGAGATAAATTGTACGAGTACCTACCTCTTAACCGGTGGAAAAAATCGTCGGACGAAATCTATAAATAATACTTTTGGTTCTCACTGATATATAAAAAAAAAAAACATTAAATATTTGAACGTTGCAGTAAAATAAAACAATCATGAAAATAGGTAGTCATTTAAAATACAGTGTTTATTTTAAAGAATAAACATTTTACACTCAATAAAGTTCAATTTGAACTTTTCAATAAACATTATAAAACAACGGCTTGACAATTAAACAAATACACCGTTTTTCCGAGTTACCGAAAATAACGCGGTAAACTGCAGACTGATCGATAAAAACGTAATATTAACATAAAATGTGGAAGCGGCGCCGGGGGCGAGAGCCAGTCTGCAGGTAAATTGAATTCTGTAAACATACGTACACGCAGACAGGTGTCAAAATGAAAATATATACAGAAGGATAGATGTGAACAGGAAAAGGTTATTGTGTATTTTATAATAAAGTTATTAGTTTTTTTTTCGTATTATTATGTATAGAAAATAGATCGTAAATATTAAAAAGTAAAGCTTACGCCAGCAAAGTTGAGGTGATGGTTTGAGATGCTCCATATATGATAGTCATAATAAAATAATCGCAACTGTTTTCTAGAGCAAAGAATTTGAAAGTACCTATTAAGCACCATCTCAACTGAAATGAAAGGTACAGGCAAAGCCACAACACTACAAAACTTACATTTCCTACAAAACGTTTTAAGATTTAAAACTAGTTAAACTTCTGTTTATCTCTACATAGTGGGTTGCGCGGCAAACGACGCATCGCTCTTGGAAATGAGACGAACTGATTGCATTTGGTTGATCGAGCTGAAGTGTTTAATTCGTCTGAATTAAAAACCTTACAGCTTCCATCGTATCAGGATGAAATCTTGATAGAGTTTAAATTAGTTTCGTATAAATAGGAGGTATAAAGCTAATGGAAGAAGTGGGGAGGCTTTTGCCCAGCTGTGGGACAATCCAGGTAAGTAATAATAATATAATTTTGTTTTAATGGAATTAGATTATTTGTTTAACACATTAATACAATTGAGGTTAAATTTTAACTATATACGTGGAAAAGGACTACACTTATAGCCGAGTGAGGGTTAAGTCATCGCCTCAAACCCACTGCGCGCGACGTGTCACGGATTCGATCCTTGCGCAGGATAAGCGTTTATGTGATGCATTAATGCTCGTCCTTAGAGCTTGTACTTTGTGCATCATTAATAGAAGATAATAATCAAATAAGAAATGATTCTAACACATTATTTTCCTGATGTTATATTATTTTGAATAATGAGTACAGCTACCTACATACTCATACACTTTAGTTAAAATCGTGAATAAAATATTACAATATAACGTAGAACTATCAAGAATAAATATTAATTCTATAATAATTTGCTTGTTAAGCAATATTAATGGCGCGTTACATTCTAAGAACCCTCTCGCATAATTTATTAAGCTAACATTCGTTTAAGTAGTTATTAAACATAAGACTTTGAGTAGAAATGGGTTCGTAAAAAGCTTCGCGTTGTATATATATTATTGTTATTTCAAATAGCTTAATTTATTTCTGCGTTATTACTAAAAAAAATAAAATGTAATAATTAATTAGATCTCCAGTTTTCAATCAAAAATATGCTTTGATTTCGTTTTTAGGGTCCCACACACGTGTGGTAATTTAAACTTTATTACTGAAACAACGCGCGTCCGTCTGTTAGTCAGCCAGTAGGCTCTACCTCAAAAATCATGATAGCTAGAGAAAATACGCATGATAGCGTTGAAATTTTCACAGCTTATGTATTTGTTCTTCAGCGTATAGCAAACAATACTTAAAAAGAGCGATATTCAGCAACGCTGCTACCGCGAAACCGACTCGATCTTGACCAGTTTTTACATATTCATTTCATCTCTTACACTACCCTACTTATCAGTTCATTTAAACGTTTACATTTATTCAATAAAAAAAATATATTTTTAACTTCAGATAAATGCCAACATTCAATCCTTTGCAACATTACCTAGTAGAAACATTTCACAAAACTTGTACAAAACATGTGACAAGAAAAATATTAGTTGAACTAATGGTGTGTGGGGTCTACCAGTATATCAGGTCGAAAAATGAGTATGTTCTTGGCATGATGGCTGGCCCTAAACAATCGTTACGACCAACATTCACTGTGAACTGAAATTTATGGGCCATAGCCAATATTAAATGGGTCACACAATGTCACAGCTTATAAACAAATCACCGCTAAAGCTTAATACCTAGCTTAGGTTAAGAAATACGGTATTTTCATTGCAATTCTTAAATGTAAGAGATTTATTTGCCAAGTAGTTTGACATCGACAGCTAACATTAAAAACACTCAACATTTTACGTTTTTCAAAATATATCAAAAGAGACTTTTCAATTGTCTCCTATGTCTAATATATAGCATAACGTATGCAAAAGGAATTTAAGGAATATGAAAGGTTTCACAGACATTCAAGTCAGAGGTGTCTTTGTTGTTGTTTCGCCTACAGTGGGTTTCGCGTGGTGACCTCAACCACTCGACTAGCGATGACTCAAGTAAATTAACATCGTTGCAGTATAAACTTCAACATTTGTCGAATAAAACCTTGTTTAATCTATACTAATATATAAACCTGAAGAGTTTGTTTGTTTGTTTGTTTGTTTGTTTGTTTGAACGCGCTAATCTCAGGAACTACTGGTCCAAATTGAAAAATTCTTTTTGTGTTGAGTAGACAATTAATCGAGGAAGGCTTTAGGCTATAAACCATCACGCTGCGACTAATAGGAGCGAAGATACAATGGAAAATGTGAAAGAAAAACAGGACGGGTATAAATCATAACTTACATCTTCTTCTACCCACGGGAACGAAGTCGCGGGCAACAGCTAGTTTAATAATATAACAAAAACGTGCCTTTCAACATTTCTCAAATAAATCATTTTAAATTTAATATAAAAAAAAAAACGGTTCCTTCACTAAGAAATGTACCTAATCCTTGTGTCGCTGATGTTTCACACACATTTATGCAACTACAAGGGCCAGTAGCAGTATAAAAAAATCGTGATAGTCAACCTTATACAGAGTGTGTTACATTACGTCAAAAACTGGAACATTCTTGTCGTCTCTAAGCTCTAAACAATATCATTACGTGCGCCGTTCACAGTGAACTGACATTTATGGCCCATCGCCCTATTAAATGGCCCGAACACAATGACACAACTTATGAAGAAATTATTGGTGTGTTATTATTTTGTGGCCTTAGATGGTGGGATGTTGGGACTGTGTGACTTGATGTTTTAATTAGGATTTTTTATGAGAAAAAGTTTTTATTTCGTTTACAATCTTCTTCACATTTAATAAAAAGTACATAATAGTGAAAGAGTGTAAGATAGTTTTGATGGCTAACATTCTAAATTAAATTTTGTAGATTTAAAGCCCTTTTTAAATAGACACTATATCCAATTGCTTGGCAAAGACCCTCCTTTCTCATCCAAACCTCTCTATCTTTGTGATTTCTGACCACGTGTACCACGCGTGGACTTAATTTCGATTAACATAATATAAAATGTTCATATAATAATCGAGTATTACATTCATCGAAATTAAGCAAAAAAGGCAAAACAGCAACCACAACACAGCACTATTATTACTAAATTAATTGAACATAAATTGAAAAACTTGACAGTTCAGATTCAATATGGCAAAGCAATCAATGCGTCGAGTGATAAGTACTTTTGGAAACACCAATTAATACGACGATAAGCTGTCGATAAACTGATTTCATGGTAATTAATCACTACTGTTTCCATATATTAATTGGTCATTACAAATGAAAATAATTGATAACTCACACGTTTTATTTAATTAACGCTAATGAACTTGTCTTGTCCATTTTGTTTATTGTTTTATATGGACCGACAGGTCTCGGATTATTGTTTGGATATCGGCTCCTTTTCATATTTAAAAATTGGACAAAAACTCTAGGTATTGAGAGACCTTTGTTTTCGTAGACACTCACCTCCTTGGGGGGGTAGTGTCAGATTTTTACTAACTAAACCTGAACCCCCGTGAAAAGTTTCCCGCGTTTGATTGGTGCGTGTCAAAGCATAGCAATTCATCATTGATGTTATGGAGGGATGGGATACATGCAGGCCTTACATCTTCTCTAAAAGTATGAGAATTGCAATTGTGGAAGCGAGAAGTCAGATACGTATAGCGGCCTCTCTTTTCCACTCAGGCAACAGATGGTAGAAAGGATTTTGATAATCGGCTTGAAAAATCGTAGGTGGCAGTCACTTTGATGTTGTATGGCCAAAGAAGTAACTTAATAATTATGCAGGCACTTATTCATAATCCTCGAAAAATAAATAAATCACATAAAATTCAATAAGAATTAAAGTGAATTGCCAATTTGTTTAAGTCGTAAATTTTATGAGATATGATTTATTCAATCAACGTTTTCGAACTAATTAAAGTAGATACATTAAAGTAAAGATTCGTTTTATTGTAATTCTAGTCTTTGCGATAATTTAATATTTTGCAATGTCTAGTGTACCTAGCCGCTGACACTTTGGCACGATTTATTTAATTTAACTTAACATTGACCTTAATAGGTCAGCCAGTCCTCTTCTCCTGACCAATTCTACTCCAAGAGCCTGAACAAAACCAAAAGAAAAGTAAACTTCTTATTCTTTTTTGTTTGTACACATTAAAACGGATTTCATTTCTTCCAACTCTCCGTTATTGAAAATTTTAACTTTTGAGATATGTGTTCAAATTTTGTGTTTACCCGCTTTGGATATCGTAATTGTGTTTCGGGACCAGAGCAAGGAGGGGTGGAGGGGGCGAGGGGGGTGAGGTTTGTTTGTTAGCATAGGAAGTTCAAGTATAGCTTTGTTTTGAAATCATTCCCAGTAAGTGGATGCGGCGTTCGGACTTGATGTCTTTCTTGGACAGAAATAATAAAAGCATACCTTGTTCCCTTGAGGATCACTTTGAGGTACGACGGAGTTGTTTTATGTTTTCGTCGAAGATACATCGGAAATGTTATACTACATGGATTTTCACTCGTTCTCTAGAGTTGTTGCGGTAAAGTTTGTGTTTGTGTAGAGTTTTTTTTTTTTGCGTCGTTTCTTCTCTACAGTTGGAATACTTAGTCAGTGTTAAAGGATGGGTAAATAGGAGTTTTATCCCGTGTAATTTGGATATTTAAAAAGAACTGCTAAGTAAGGTAACCTAATTAAAGTAAAATACTTTTTAATTTTAATTTTAATGCGAATTTGCCATATAAAAAACTGCGTGTTTTATGCGTTTGTGTGATTTATTTACTTAAATGTTTCCAAAACCCTTTAAAAGATACCAAGTGAATGATTTTAAATCATAAATATCATCAATAACGAGTACCTTTTGAGACACATGACATTGTATCCTCTTACAGCCAATTTTGTTGCAATGAAAGGGAATCAAAACGGAAAGGCAATTAAAATAATGAAATCCTCCAGAAATAAATCAAACAGTCTGAAATAATCCTCGATAAACAAAGAATACATTTTCTCTTTACCATAAAAGTATGATTTTCTCGTTGTCTCCAACGCTATATGATAATGTACGTCATATAATGCGGGGAGCATGAGCAATATTTCACGGCTTAAATATTCGGTACTGGTTTAATCTCCTAAATCTAGGTCGTAGGCAGACTTGATTTAGTATTTCCAGCTTTTCTATTTCATTTTAGTAAAATTTCTATATCTAAATATTTGTGTTTTTTTACCCCTGGTTTAAGGGTTTTAGTAGTGAGTTAATTTTTATATAGAGCTCGTAATACATGCTCTTATAGGACTGTTGCTATTGTGGAAGCCTTCTCTGGCTAATAGTGGCATCTCGATTTCACATTTGCTATAATCTGCTTAAAGAGTTTGTAGTCCAGGATTAGTCTTGATTTTCATAAGAGCAAAATTATCTTCCTAAACAGTGTGAAAATTATACATCATTATGATTCTCAGTTTTAGTAATGTAGTACTTTTGATGATTCAAAATCCGACCATTCATGAGTTGTGACAGAAATGTCTAAGTATAGGATAACGACCTTACTAACATTTAAGTCGGATGATCTCAGGACAAGTATTCGTGCATCAAACAAAGGCTTGTCCTACGTGGGGAGCGAACCCCCGAAACGAACGGTTGGTTTTGCATGGTGACCTTAACCACTCGGGCATCCGAGCAGTCAGGAAATATTCCTACTCCTTTTAAAGAATCTCAATGCGTTAGTATATCACTACCTACTGTTATTAAATCTTACTGGTATCCATTTGTACTCCAAACTCTGAGACTTGGTTAAGTATGTTTGAACGGAGTTCCGAAGAGCAAAAAAAAGCGAATGTAGCCGCGAGATGAATCTACGTAGGTAGGAGTTCGATGTAATATCAGTGGAAACATAGGTGTCACACGGTAGGGGCGGGCACTTCGTACAAGAAAAGAATTATTATTTTCTAAGAGACCGATTGATTTATTTGAAATAAGCATTGTGACAAATTGGCAATTAGAGTTGATCTTTCAGCTGTCTTTTTTACCATATCTGAAATGAGTCTAAAAAGAGTATTGAGAGACATATTTGCTATTCTGGGAAATACAACTTGATAAGAGGTAAGAAATCGTTGGACATGCGGTACTGAAACAATACTTTAAGCAAGCAGAACCTACACTAAAAATTATACAGAGACGAATTTTAAAAAAAAATTTCAGGCAAAACTCTTTTAACACGAGTCCAAAACTATTCACATTCACGTACAAATTAGTATGGTCCAAATATAGTCAAGGTAGCCGAAAATTATGACAAATCGTGTCGACTGTTCCTCTTAGGAGCACGCGCAGAATACATTAGCCGCGAACGTAGGTGTGTTTTCCTGTCATAAACGATTTAATTCATAATGTGTTGTGCGTGTTTCATGAACTTCAGACTTACTCAGTATTCGGATAATTAAAAAGAGATTCACCTTTAATTAAACAAATGTGAAAATAACTTGTTGAAAGGAGTGGAATGATGATGTTTGAGTAACTACGTGTTAATGATACAATTAAGTTGGAACGGGTAACTATAGGTAACATAATTGTATTCGTCAAACAGCAGATTCTGGAAAAGTCAGGTAGACTTATTTAAATTAATGAGTATGTGTATAATCATCTTAAAAGTGACGGTAAATTTATTAGGATTGTCTTGCAATGGATTTTTTTGTTAACTAAACAGCATCGACTTGGTGGCATCTAGTTGTAATTTTGTTTTCGTGGAACTGTCATAATGTTTTTTTGTACTGAGTTACATTTAGCGTAAACATCTTTGTTTTCGAAGGGCCCGCTCTTATTAATCACTCCTATGTTCCTAAAGTTGACATCACTGAGATATGGGAATTCGGAACCAAAAAATAAGGAATGCAAATAATCGGATTCGTTTCCTCGATTCTGTCAAAGTTTTAGGGAATACGACAGGAGGCAGCGAGAGGCTTCGACAAAACTTCAGCAACAAAAAGATTAATTAAATTATTCACCTTCTTTATTTCAGTTGTTTAAAAGTTGTTTTGGCTGATTTTAAAGTTATTCGAAGCAATGAAATCCCAAATTTATTGGAATTAGGTTCCTACTTGGATTTTAAATAACCGCACCAAAGTTTTTGAACTTCAATCCGAATAGCGGATTGGAGAAATATTTTTCGAGATTGAAATAAACAGTATATTTTGTAATCCGTCTTACATCTGGTTTCATCAACTCGGATCAATTTAGGTGTTCCTAAACTAAAGCTTATTTGTTAATGGATCACAGACGGGCTTCCCAACCAAGAGTTATTCTTAGACCAATAAGACTGCATTATACTCCAAAATCAAGAACAACTTAGGAACTAGCAGCCGTCTAGACCTCTAATCCCCATGGAAGCACGCACTCCAGCTTCAACAACTTTCGACAACACTTCGATGTCAAAACTTGAAAACTGAATACGGTAGCAAGGAGGGTAGGTAGTGAGAGGTATTGCACAAGTAGTAAGAACTGGAAACTTTCTGAAGCACTTAACAAATTACCAGTTTTCCTAAGTTGCGTGAGAAGTGCAGCTGTACAAGTATAATTCGTTCAAGTGATAGTGAAATATCTGGTGAGTTAGGTATCTTGGTGAAACAAGACAACTGAATGCACACAATTCCACGAAATTGATAAATTGCGTTACTGGTGGATAGTGTTATATAAATTAATTTGGGGTATTTGTACAAAAGGCTGTTGATATCCAGAATTTGAGAACAGGATCTCTAGTAACTTTAGCATAAATGGATAAAAGTGATTTCTCTTTCGCGTTCGCGTAACATTCCGGTTTTCGATGGTTTTGAACAAAATTAACGAGATTTTTTAATGTTCCGTTTTTCATTATTACAATGTAGATAACATTATATTAGATTATTATTCATATTTAAATTATGCCTTTTTATGGACTCTTAGAATGTTTGATATCGCACTTTGGTCAGCAATTTCTTTGAATTGCATCTGAAGTCTAAAGTTGTCACAAGGGAAATCGATTTGGATGTAAGCCAAATGTTTGTCTTCCCTTCCAAGTATTAACTAAGCATTACCTTGATAGCGTCATATAGCATAAAACACTATTCAACATAGTCCTTTTGCGAAGTCCCAAAGAACTCAAATGGGAATAAAAGGGACATCATCAACGTTTGTCAATTTACTGACAACAAAAGGGAGAAAAGGCTTGAATGCGGCTATTTATAACGACAAAGGAAAGTTTCGAAGGAAGAAATTTGAACAATCTGTAGATACAACTTTAAGACAATGTTGGACTGTTTATGAGAGGGAACCGCCGCCCTGCGATGGAAAAGATGGTAATCATTTTATTTCAGTTTTTTTTTGTGGTTCGTGTTAGTAAAGTGATCTATGTTGTTTCTTTTTACAGAAAGGTGCTTTTACCTGGCAGTGGGCATTTCAAGACCAGAACTCATGTATTGTCCTTACTTTTAATATTTTTTGTATGGTTAATGTGTCTGCTTACCTCGAGCTGGGGATGAAAACAGTCATTTTAATTAATTAAACAATGTGCAACAATTTGAATTACAGTTTTCGCAAGTCCTTGCTACAGTCACATAAATTCGGAACTTCGAGACGACGAGATTTGAACTTAAAACCTTTAACTAGGCAATTACTTCTATATCTACTACTTATAATTTTTAATCCAGATTTTTTATGGGATCTAGCTTTTTTCGGGGCTAGTCACATCTGACTTTTAACACTCGATGGTCGAGTGGCGTACGCACCGGTTTCAAGGTGTCGCTAGCTCTGAGGTTCCGGGTTCGATCCCCGGTCGGGTCAATGTAAAAATTCTTATTTCTACATTATCTCGGGTCTGGGTGTTTGTGGTACCTTCGTTGTATCTGAATTCCATAACACAAGTGCTCTAGCAACTTACTTTGGGTTCAGAACAATGTATGTATGTGATGTTGTCCGCATTTATTTATTATTTATTTATAAATAAAGAAAGTGGCAAAAACTCTTCATACTTCGTATCTACTATACAAAAAACAAAATCCTTATCACATAAGTATAACATCTTTTAGTAAAACCCGAGCTCAGAGCATTTTATTTCGTATCGTTTTCCTCCAGATTGTCCTTCACCGTTTGAAGTCTTGGCAAATTCCTCGACGTATGCATTATACACGAGTAGGAATGAATTAACGTTACCTTTACGTGTAGCTAAATACATTACCTAATATTTATAGCGTGTATGTCGAGAAGTGTTTGACAAATTTATCCTCTAAGTTCAAGTAAACAAGATGTATTTTCATTATGCTAAAATATTACTTGGTTCCTATGAAGTGTAAATTGGTACTAAGGGTTTTTATATACATGTAGGTCAATGTTCATTAACAATAAACTATCATTTGATTATGCCGACAAAATTCTTGATAAATGAATGCTTTATACCCATTTAATTTCATCGGGCATGTGAAATTCGGGGCCTGCATGCTCCTGCTTTGTCGGATTCCATCCTACTGGGCTAGCAAATAGGGAAATACACCTTGCTGGCGGGCACGTGCACTTTAATATGACTGAAAATCAGTCACAACATTATTATTATTAAGAACTGATTTTATAAAAAAAATTTACAATTTTCTGGAGACATTTTCTCAAGTTACTCAAAGACCTTCCGTAGAACTATTTAATGATAACGAATTAAAGGAAAAAGCACATTTGTCCTCATTCTAGAACAAAACGTTGTCCATTGGTAAGCTTAGTACAAATAGTGGTTGGATCTAAGAATGCTCCGGCGAAACCATTCAGAGCACTCTAAATCTTTGATCACGTAACACCAGGGTAATACCGAATAATCCATATCGACCGATCTGTCGATTACCCGAGCTAGACGAAAATAAATTCTATTATAACGTAGTAACAGTGAAAATTGAATTAGCCAACGACGATGCATGTGCGAGACAATTGAATTTATCGCGTCGTGTACAGAATATAAATATATAATGTTGATATTTTCAATTGTTTTATGTTTAGAATTTGTTTAATCTTTCGAGATTCCGAATGTTAGCAAGCTTTCTAAATATGCTGTTTGGTACATATGTGAATTATTTATAACGCGATATGACATTCATACTGATACTTTCATGTTGTAACTGGTTTTTCCTTTTTGTATATTTTATTTATCTAAATGTCTTCTGACGAATTGTTATCAAGGACCAGATTTCAAGATAAGGTGGTATTACAATTTCAATATTAAAGTAAGTTACTTCGGCAGTATCATTTTACTGAGAATCTTTGAGTAATAAACGAATCAGTAAACCAGAGAAGTTTTAATTCAAAAACATAAATTACTACAGTACAATTTTCAAGAAGTTCCCAATTTGACACGTTTATGAAACAAAAAGGAGTTTTCATTTCAAAATCCAAGTCATCTCATTTGGTTTCCTCGTTCCAACCGCACGTATTTTCTAAACAAACGTGTCACATCTACATAATTCGTTAAACGCGTCACTAATAAAGCAGGGCGCACTACAGTTGAAACGTTACGTCAAAAGTGCAGAAACGAGGCATTTCGTATGCGTACCGCGGCGCGGCGTGGAAGACTCTACTTTCAGTAAGTATATTATTATGTAGACGAGGTTTCATTGAAAGGGGAAGATTTCCTGTCACGCGAAAGGGTATTTAAAGTACCTTCGCGAGTACACACGTACTAAAAAAGATATCTTTAGTTGGAAAAAGTGGAGAGAAACAGTTATCGCATGAAGTAAAACACTTAGTGCTCGAACATAAAATTTTATAGTCTACTGCTTTTTGTGGTTATTGATATTGGTTAGACAACTGCGAAGTTTGGTTTGGTTTGGGTGAGCCTTTGAATATATATTTGCTTTTAATTTTGTGATTGCTTTTTATGAGGGGTGTGGTTGGAATATACTAATACGAGTAAATGTAAAATGTCTGTGTAATGATGTGATCGTCGTTACGAGTATAATAAAACCATTGTGTTTGACTGACAATCTGACAAGTGTCACTTATTTTAAGTTACCGTAAAGTTAAATAATATGTTTTACAGTATCCGATTTTTATCTAGAAACTTTCGTACGTATGATTTATACTTAAATATGGCCACGTGGATAAACTGTCGCATCTTTTACGTGTGAATCGAAATTCATTAAATAAATTGCAAGACAACCTGTATTAAACCTGTTACAGAATAAAAAGTAGAAGTTTTTGGTTGCATAAGAACAACAATCATAGTATGATAAAATTCTAATGAAAAACAGCTAACAATTAGTATCCTGAGAATTTTAATCCACATTCCTTTTTGTTGAATGCCATACGATTCACATTTGTTCAGCAAACCCTCCCTTTGTTAACTTTACTTCGCTTCAGCATTTTAATATTTTCTTACTTTATTTTTATGCGAGCTGAGCAATGTTAACACATTAATTCTGAGTGAAACTAGTCACAGCGAGACTAACACATTAATTAAATAAAACACCAGTCAAGTGCGGGTCAGACTTGCGAAACTGATGGTTACACAAATAGGGTACACATAAACAAATTGACCGGGACAACCGTTGCTTAACCGAATCCTTCGACTCCTTAAGTTTACTAGTGCTTGTTGTTATAGCGGCAGCAGAAGGTATTTTTTGAAAAAACATAGTAATAGTTGTTTATTAACAGTCAGTTAGAATTCTAAATAATCTTACGTCATTTTGAAACGACATCTGCTGAAACAAAGAACTTTTTTTGTGTAATAGAAAAAAGAAATAGTGAAGCACTTTTTAGCAAATCCGTTTTTGCCTTTGACTAGCTATCACGGTGACACACGGACGGTGAAAGGCAGACGAACAGACAGCCAGCCTTAGTTATATTGTTCCGTTTTTACCTTATAGGCAAGGAACCCTAAACAGTACCGCAAAAGTACACATTTATATATTCTAATCATTTTTACAGGTAATATTGCTTGTATAAATATGTGAGCCTACTTCGCGTCGGCAATGCAATTAACATTCTAGTTGCTTATCCCTACTATCCCTACTAATATTATAAATGCGAAAGTAACTCTGTCTGTCTGTCTGTTACGCTTTCACGTCTAAACCACTGAACCGATTTTAATGAAATTTGATGCAGAGATAGAGTTGACCTTGAGGAATAACATAGGATAGCTTTTATCCCGGACTTTTGAAGAGTTCTCTTGAAAACGCGATACAGCCGACATCGACGCGGGCGAAGCCGCGGGCGAAAAGCTAGTATTGACATGTTTATTTCATTTTAACGGTTAATTATCTTCATAATTACAGACTGAATGTCGAAAATGATATTCATTAAACCCGACGATTGATTAAATAATTAGTCCTTTTTCGGATTAATAAGTATTTATAATGACTGTAGCAAATTATAACATTACAATACATATACATACATAAAGTGATAACGGATCAAACCATTTTTGTTATTAAAACTACATAATTAAATTTACTTTTAATATCAAATACGAAATAAGTCATGTCCAGAAAATGTCAGACACAAATAAACACATTTTTAACAAAATAAACCCCATTCAAATTGTATTTAATTAAAAAGAAAGTTCGCAACTCTTCATATATATTTTTTGTTAGGATCCTTCCATACCTGCGGGTAAGTAATAATTTAATTGCATGCAGAACCTTACTTGAGCGTCCAGCCGCCCGTGAGCACTCCCCTTGCTAATCCAAAGCATTTGTATGAAAATCCTGTTACAAAAAGCGTAGGCAACGAGATTACTCTGTGTCGCTAATACCATTAAATTTATTAGTTTTATATGCGAATATAAATTTGTTTGATTCAATGTGGTTTTTACATTTTATTACATACTTGAAGATACATTGAATTTGCTGATTGACTATCAATGCAATCAATGCGTTATTAGTGAGCAACTTTTGATTTAGTCAGAATTTCGAACGTTCAAAGTTTTCGGATATTGATATACGAATTTTCTCCTTGTGTCGTGTAGGGTTTCAGAAACATTGACACTAACGCTTGTCTTACGCGGAATCGAACACGTCATACCCAGTAGGTTTGGCGTGGTGGTCTTAACCACTATCCTATCTTTGCCGACCATATACTACATGTTAAGTACAATTATTCTAGTCTAAAAATTACATTATCTACAAAACATTGACCATAACATTGACAGCTCTCGTATGCTAAACCTCTAACTTATTCTGATGATTTCCATCTTCGTGAGATACGCCTGAGGGTGCGAAGACGGCGATAAATATTTATTACTCATTACGGAAGGCTGTGAGAGAAGGGTGGCAATAATGTACAAGATTGTGGTTTAAATGTATTTATGAGAAACCTTTTAACAGCTAGCCTTAATCCGATTATGTGGCTTCGAGAATATTAATGGCTTTCTAATTTATTCGTAAAAATCTGAGAGGTTTTCATTTTGATTGAACGGGGTAATGTGTGTAGGATTAAATTGATTTAGATGTGCTCACGGGAATATAGAATTGAGTTTACATGGACCGTGACCCGTTTACATTCTTTGTGACTTTGTATTGAATTTCAGTGCGTTTTTATTATGTTTTGGAAAAAAAATACTCACCTCTAAAACCTACTTAATTAATCTTTATTATTTAAATAGGTTCTAGAAGGCACCATGTAAGTATTTATGATTTATATAATCCCAAATTCCGACTATTTTTTTTCGCATCCTAATGTAATGTTGCTATTACGAAACTTAAATACATAATTATAGGTATTCAAAGTATTTCTCTTTAATTCCCTGAAGAAAAAGTTTCATTATTTTATTCAAAACAAATCAGGTTATAACCAAACATTAGAATCTCTAATGCAAACGTTATATTTGCGTACAGGTTAAAAAAATATTGGCATTTCCTTTGATTTCTTCCCAAGATTTATTCTTCGAGGGAAACTCAAATATTATGTGACTTTGACTTGGCTGGTTTGAATGTCATTAGGGTAATCAGGCGCAATTGATTTCAATATTTGTGATATTAAGACTATATTATGATAAACGTATCGTTATTTTATCTCTTTTTTATTTTATTATGGGTTTTTCGATGGTACCTGTATGTCGAAACATAAATATCGGCTGCTTACATCCGTGTAGTAGTGACCTGAGTTCGAGGTGAATTTGAGGTCAGCTATAGGAGAGGATGATGTGATATCGAGATAATTTTAAAGCAAATTTGAGTTTAAACAGAATAGAGCTAAGTCCGTGGCGAGTTAATGTCCAATGTTTAGGAGACATAATTATGAAGATGTTTTTTACTCTTCTGTCAAAGTATGCCTTGAAAATATGCTATGAAGTTCTTTAATATGAAGTAAAACGTATATCATAGTAGGAATTAATGAAATGTTATTATCATATTTCTCCAGTAAGGTTTCTTAATCATCTGCCACAGATCAGTCACGAAAAAAACAATTTTTACCAGGAAAATCTTATTTTTCTGATGGAACATCCGACCTACTTCCACATCTTCGAGCCCTCAAGAGATTCACTGAAATGTAATAATGTAATTACTGACCTAATGCTTTACACAGGAAAAGTTTTTGATTTATGGGAAATGTGAACTAAATTGTCAAACTGTCTCGCGCTAGGTGCTGTACATAATTCCTACTCGAAGCTTCCATTTCGGGAAAAAATGTTTAAGGATACCTATGAATAAAATAGTTACAAAAATGTCAAAAAAAAACTTAAAAAAAGTACCGAATATTTCAGGTGCCACAGAATAGACAAAGAGAGGAAAACTGTAAACAAATCTTTTATAAGTAGGTAAAGTCCACTTTTCTCTGTTAAACAGAAAATAACTTGAATAATGAACTCAATCCCAAAGATGGACTCTAAACGGTCTCGATCAGACAATCAATTGCCTATTAATGCAAATAACGTTTATAATGAAGGGGTATCTGTTACCAAATCACGTCTAATTCATTCAATCCGGGTATCTTGGAGATGTCTTCTTAGATGCTGTAATCTGTATGCTAAAGACTGACCAGTAATTCTATTAAATACATCTCGTTGAAGGGTTGAGAGCGATGGATGGAATGTGTCAGGGATGACCTGTTTCTAGATAATATAAAATATGAGATGAATTCTCAAGGCGGTAACATTTAATATTTAACACATTTTACAGAAATCAAATCTGTGTAATAATAAGCTGGAGTTGTTCTCGGGAGATTTATCAAAACAGGCAAATTTTACATACCATCAGATGAATAACTTTGTATGGGCTATGTTTCCAGTATTTAATATTTATAAAATAATTCTAACATACAATGTTGTATGTAAAGACCACAATATCATTTTTAAATAACAAAAGGAAACAACAAAGTTTATCATTAATAGCGGTTATGTCGAAAATGGCCTATCTCAATTAGATTAATTATAAATTATTCCCCAGATACTAAACCATTTGCTAAATTGATTGATTGGCCGAGTTCCCCATAAATTTTGGAGAGTGGTCGTCTGAAGTCCCTATTCCGATATATGAATAGATTATATTTCTTGGTGGGAGCCAATTCTGCAGTATTATTTTCGATTTTTGCCCAACTTGTCAATTTGTCTGGTGTGGTTAGCTGCCTAGTTTAATCTAGTGTAAATTATACATGTATCATTTGTTTAATGCAAGCTTTGCTTAGTTTAAGACTAGATGGCGTTGTGTGGAAAGTTGTGGAATTTCATTATTATTTTACGTCGTTTTTCGGTTGCTGGTTTGATTTATCTGGTCGTTCTTACCTCAAGGACAGATACAAGTAGTTCCAATATTCCCTGAGATAGCAGCCCTGTTCAATCTGTGGACTGGGTTGACGCTATCCCAGTTGATTTGCATAATAACACCCCCGACCTCCATCGACGTCGCATCGGGTACAAGTGATGAATAAACTGGGTTTACGCGATTGATTTAACGCAATTTAAGACTTGACTGTTTTTGGGTGACAGTGTTTATCGATTAAGGAAATTGTTTGGTGATTATGATTTTATGGTATGAAGTCAATATATGTGTATTTTATATTACAAATTTTATATTATGTGTATTGTTTTATACAATAAGTTAGGTACCTGTTATCTGTTGTGCATTAAAGTCTACTCTCTTTTTTATTAAATTCCATCGTGAGATCTATTGTATAGAAGACATCGCTATTAGCGACTGAACCGCCGTTGTACACATTTTGGTATACTATAAAATTGATTCCATACTCTTCAATAAGTGAAGGTATCTCAGTTAAAGGTATCTCCAACAAGGATACCTTTAACTGAGAGGTAAGTAAATACATATATACTTAGATTCCGTATGTTAAGTTTTAAAAGTCATTTCCAGTAGTATTTCTACACACGTATGTATTATTATTTCCCTTAAACACACACCCAAGCTCCTCCTACAAGCTATCTCCAAAAGTAAATCAAAACTTAATTCACCCCAAATTGCAACATCATAAATTCAAAGGACAAAAAACAGCAGTCGCTTCTCGAAATAAAAAAAAAATGTTACCGTAATTAAATATACAGATTTAAGGGGAGTGTCGGAAGCATTAATTTAATCAGGAATATTAAAAGGTGGGCACGAACTGTGGGCTCGAGATTTTAAATAGGCCTCCGCTTAAGTGTCCGCCGAGGGGAATACCTCTTGATTGTTCATAGTCGATAGACCAATCACTTTTGACTAGCCAAGGTAAAGGGTTTTAGGTGTTAAAATATGTACTAGTTATCTAATGGATGGATGGATTTGATTATTACTAAAATGTTTTTTTTCGTAATCATAAATCAAAACTATTTTATCCCTCTTTGACACTTTTATATGTATCATAGCTATTAAACTTTTCAGTCATATTTTAACTTTGAATAAATCAAATGATGTTCATCACAGTATTTTAGGTGCTCCCGTAAAAACCAATGTAAAACTTTTATTTTTACACAACTAGCAGCAGGAGTCAAATAAATCCCAAAAAACATTTGGTACTGACGTCCGAAACGTTTTCAAGCAAATAATTAGATTCAAAGGCCTAAGTAATGTGCTTTAGCTTCCAAACCCTTTTGTATTGAACAAAAAGCTTCACTGCCTAGTTTTGTTCACCTTTTTCATTCAAATGTAGGCGGAGATGAGGACTTGGCTTAAAGTACAATGAGCTAATTTTATACCAGAATTATAAAACGCAATTAACTTTAAAATTTTATGAAATGTTTGACCATCGCATTTTTATGCAAAAAATTTAAAATGAAAGTATTACAGCCTCTTAAAATTGATTAAAGTTTTTATATTCGGTCATATAAATTTAGACAAGCAGAGAGTAGATTTATAAATTTATCGTCATTCGTTTTTTAATCATGATATTTTCATCTTCATTTCTTTTTTAATTATTTTTTTTTCGACAAATTCAGTCTTCATTTTTTATCAGATTTGATCGTATGTTTCTAACAATGTCAAAAATCGAAATATTTAATACCGCTGTAATCTTTTAACTTGGCCCTTTACACAGCTACGCTAGTAAAATACTATAGATAGTGATTCTGGTAATGAAAGCTTTAACTTTGTTATCCGCGATTTTATTACGAGCAGAAAGATGTTCAGACACTGTTAAATGGTAGAATTGAATTTACTGCACGGCAAGGAATTTACATGTTTAATGGGGAAATCGTTATGGTGCTTTGTCGAAACTATGAACCTGTCAACAGACTTCAATCCACCATGTGTAGCTACCGTTTTTAGTTTGATAAAATGTTTTCAAGATACACAATCATCAATGTAGGTAGCCGAGAGGTTGACGTTACCGCGAACAAGCGCTTTTGGTGATCAACGAATACTTTTCTGGAGTCTAGGTGTTTTTGTGCATATTACTTGAAAGTTTGTTTTCACATCTCACGCGACACAAGGACTAAATTCCTTTATATTGAAGTCGTTTTATTAAACTTATAAAATAGGTGCTTTGAAAGCAGGATAATGGCAACCATAACTGCTTATCAGAATGAGTAATTTTTTCCTTAATAACTTTTTGAAATTACATTTTAGTTAGAATGTTTTAGGTCATACTATCACATAGCTACTGCTATCCAACTTCCATATTCGCTACTGCAGCTCTTGGAAAATTTAACTTTATCTTTTTAGTGCTTCAGTAATTTATTTACAAAACTAAAACTCTTAACTTTCTTTTGCGTTTTGCGTCAGTATTAAGCTTTCAGTAAAACGCTGTACCAGTAAAGTGAGCGTAATAACTTAGCATTTTTTCTCTTATGAAATAACTTCACATAAAACATTTCTTTTTCATCTCCGTTTTATATGAAAAACAAATCGTTTTCTATCAATAATATAAACACAGACTGTTTCCGTCAACCCCTTTTCGCAATAAAATTGGGTGAGTGACAGCCAGCGACACCCAAGTGAGTCCATAAGCGTTCCGGTTTTCCAATCCTACGTTTCCACGCACTATGATCATTTAAATCTGGACTATAGCTGTAGTGAGAGCGAGACAGCGGTACTGTAGTGTTCCATCTCGCTTATACAATCGTTACAGATTTTCTATAAGGGCTCATGGTACATTCACGGGACGGAACACTAAAACGAGTATAAACCATTGAATGGTACATTGCTAGTTACACTTAGGTATTTTGCTAAAATAGGCTATGCAAACTTTTATGCTGAAAAATAAACACCTTAGTTGCCTATCACAATATATTTTTTTAGTTAAGTTGATTATGTGATAAGATGAGTAATAACATCTTTAATTAACAATTGACTATCATATCTTATAGCAAAATATTTGGGGAAAAAGAAGTTTTAACTCATTAAACATTTTCTGTACAAAAATTAGAATAACTGCATATTGCGCCAAAATTTTCATCCCAGAAATAAAAGGCAAATATTTGTAACATAATAATCAAGTGATCCGTCATCCAGGAATACAATAGCAACCCTTCTTCACCTGGCTTTACAAAGGAAGATAATCATGTAATACGTTATGTCTTCCTTCCGTCGAAATGAGTGGTGCGCCGTTAAGCACGTACTTTTGAGTAGGTGCCTCGTAAACTTTTTAGGCCTGACGTACATGAGTTTTTTGCGTGTATTTTTTGCTATTCGGTTTTATTTTGGGCAACATTTGTAATAGGAAAACTGTTGCGGTTATTGCAATGTTCCTAAATTCTGAAGTTATTAATTAACTGAAAATGTGCTTTCGAAGTTTTATTTATTTTTTAAAGCTTAGGGAAAAGAGTAGTAATATTTATAAATGAAAAGAAAATTAAAATATAGTTCTAATAAATGGAAAATAATCTACCAACATTGAATACTTCAGTAGCTATATAAATAACACGAAATAAAATTTACTAAAACTATTTTCAGCTACAAAAGCGACAAAACGTTCAAAGTAACTGGTACGAATAAAAACAAGGTAGCTTAAAAGTGACAGTTGCCAAAATGAGGTTAAAACCATCGCGTGAGTACCAAGCTTTAGGTAAAAGATTTACTATGTCCCTCAAAGTACAGTGACACATTACATAATTTCCGCACAGTGGTACAGTCGCCGACTTATTTGTGACGCAAAGGGAGAGGACGATTATTTATGTACACTGTACAAATAAATACTTCGCAATTTCTCTCTCTGTGAAAGTTATTTTTAAAAGATTTTTCGTATCTTCTTTTGTTCTAAATGTCACGGGATATTTTTAGATTAAATAACTAAGTGGCGTCAATAAAAGAAAATTGGGGGTGACTTGTGATGTAAAAATAAACTTGAAAAATTACCTTATTTGTGTCGTTCAAAGGTTTATTTTAGTCTCACTGGTTTGTACTAAAACAGCTGACTGTTTTACAATTTCAATTAGGTATGTGATAAAAAAAAATTGTTTAGTTCGTCAGGCAGTTTGAAAAAAAAAGACAAATATTTGTTATTTAAACTCGCAAAAATAATGGAGGGGAAACAGTGATTTAAAACCTTGTGTGACGTCACTTACCAGTACGATTTTTACTTGCAGTTGATGTTTCTAGCCTTCACCACCATAAATTTCATCATCTTAAGTGCTTTTATTTTTCTTAATTTTTAATGATGTGATCAAATGAAAAATATGTATTCAATATTGCTTGGAAATCTGTCTGATGGACTTAAGAGATTCATATTTATTAGATTGAGTCAAATACCCTATTTCCTTTCATGAAATAGTCCGACCAAATAATAATTTCCACAGTATTTGTTCATTAGGAATCATTTTGAATATAAGCCCATTTTGATAGCCACAAACATCAATAACATACACTACATTATCTGATTGCGGTTACAGGCGAATAATACGAAGTTATTATCTCGTAAAGGTGAGTTAATGAGGTTTGCCTCTCGCACAGATGTCGTTGTGGAAATGGTTGGTATCAACGAATAATGCACGCAATGGGTGGTGTGACTGACTTGTAATGGGAAAGTAAGTTCTCGTTAATTAATTTTGATGTTCTATTGTGGGATATGTCCTTTTATCGTTGTAGAGGAAGATCAAGTAAAGGTCATATAATAAATTAGATAAAATTAAACGCTGATCTTTTTCTTTTTGCGTAGAATAATATCAACTGTACGGGTATAATAACACTAAAATTGTTTTATACAGATTAACTTTATCACTTTCATCGTTTTTGATTCTACATCGAAATTAACATGTCCAGTAATTCTAGAAAATAAATGAATCCACACAAAACAAATTATTTTTGTACACCTCAAAACTTTCATCATTGTGTTCTAAAATAATAAACTACAAGTAACATGTAGGGTACAATTCTGTATCATTCCGTACGGAACATACGCTGAGTTCGGTCGTCTACAAATTACAGCGAATGTTTGTGAGTTTTGGCGCTCGTCGAGATAGCGTTCAATGCCTTTGTATCGGCACTAAGTTCGAAGGCTGGGCGACGAACGAGGTGTGGACTAAAATGATATACCTGCAGAATCATATTATGAATCACCATTTTTGAGTTTTTTGGCAAAGAAAAGTTATCCTGTTTTAAAAGAATCGATTAAAGAATAGAGAATGTAATGGCAATTCCATAATTATAAGTTGAGGACCTATATATTAGCTTACTTTCTTTCAAATGTTTTAGTATTTTTTGATAACCAAGTTACCTCTTTTTATGATACTTTACATAAAATACTCTTATTATATTCATATCTGTATATCATCTTGTTGAAGAGATGCAATCATGATCCTAAAAAATTTATAAATTTTCAACGTCATTTAATTTTAAAGGTTCATAATATGATTTCGTTGAATGACATTTTAGTGTCCCTGGTTGTAAAGATGTCTCAACTTTGCACGTTGCTTTCATGCTATATCTTGTTCGATTATAAGGAGCGAGGTAGCGTTCTGAATTTTAAGAGCCGTATTTATTTTCCAAGTTTATTAGTTTAAGTTTGAATGTTCAATGATAAGTTTAATTTTAAAACATTGGATTTCGTACCTAGTATATAAATTTCATAATCTATTGAATCAATAAAAATATATTTTTTATCTTTTTATTTGGTCATATACACGACAAGATAGATTAGATCTCGAAAATTTAAAAATTAATAACAAACAAATCTTAGCCACAGCACATTAAGCTCAATTTTGGCACATATTACATCGCTTTTCAATTTATAAATGGTTCAATTATTACTCTTTCGACAAAAGCCTTTTTTTCTACTTGTAATTACCTCCTCGGCATCCATGTCATCCTTGATTTCTTTGTACACATACCCATCTACTACAATTTCTATCAAGAACTTTACCAATATGAACAGTTTCAACACTACATCTACTCTTGTAGCTCTGTCCAGTTGTATTTGCATTGGAAAACTAGCGTCGGCTGGCTGTAGCCTTCCGAATCTGTAATCCAAATTGTTTGTTCCCTGTTGTCCAATTAATAGTTCAACAGTTTGTGGGTTGTCGAGCCAACTGGAACACATCTACTGCATAATATACAGATATTAATTTACATTTAAAAGTTTCGCTTTAAGTCTATTGGTACTGGAAAAGGTAGATTGAAGACATAGAAAAAAACAAAAGATCTCTTAAATGAAACACAATGAGTATTGCTTTCAGATCACACAAATGTGTTTTTTTGCGGTTTTTTTAGTTCCGTATGTAAAGGGTGGAAACGAAAATTAATCCACACCGCTATCAGTCCTTTCGTCTGTCTATCTTATGAACAGTATAAGTTAGTCAGTAAATATTTTCACAGATGATGTATGTATTTTCCTAAGCCCATTTTTACGCAAGCCTCAGTACAAAATTGTAAAACCAATACAGAGCTTATGCAGCTCTGTATTGGTTTTACTTTATTTGATTTTAGATTCTCAAATGCTATAAAATAATGAGTTTCTTGAAGGTCTCAAAGTAAAGTTAGACATATTTAAAGGACGAAACAGGCAATTTTGCACAAAATTTTTGATCTTATCTGTGTGATATCTAATCTGGATAAGAGATGAACAAATTGATATTGGAAAGCTACATGTTAGTCGTCACAAACGTGATATTACAGCAATACTTCGATTCCAAGTAGAAGCAATTTGAGATAACAAAAAGTTCGTATTCCCGGTTCATGGCCAACACACCACAAATAAACCCCATATACCGCTCCAGCCCACGAGAAAATAGACCTTAAAGCTTAACTACAGAGTTCAAAGTACCAAAATCTAGGGTGCCCGAAATAGAATCAACTTTGACAATTGGCAGTGCCTTTTGCGTGTTTGTGTTATTTGTTACGGCTTTAAGTTTTATGCGAACTATACCCAAATGCATATCGTTACGAACAGTTTTTACTGTATACACATTTGTACTGTCTAGAACTACTATTAGTTTGGGTTTAGTTTCGAAGAAAATATGTATTTGTGACTATGATTAGGATAACCAAATACCATGTTTATGTTTCTTGTAGAAGCTACTGTACGTCTACATTTTCAATAATTTAAGCAAATATAACTATAAAGACTGTTTTTAGAATTCCGTAACAAAAAGGTAAAACCGTATTACCCATTTCTGCCTGCTTGTCTGCCACCAGGATTTATTGCATGCACAATAATTGCAGGACAGTTGAGACTTTTGCAGATAATGTAATTATGACATCAATGCAAAAACCTGCAAGGTTAAGCAACGGTCGTGCGCTGTTAGGTGTGATGAGCTACCAATTTTTTCGTCAAATTTGTATTTTTTGAGCCTGATTGTACAGTAAAATAAGTTTCGCGAATCAGAATAGCACTTGATAATTAATATTAGATTTACGCCATTGAAGATTTATTGTCAAGTCATTTATAGAAAATAGAGAACCGGTTTTTAATTCAACCTTTTTCGTCGATATTGTTTTCACGGACTACTAAGTGCCATGGCAAGTTTACCTTTACTTTAAAAATAATATCGTCCAATACTGCAACAAAGGCAACCTGTTGCCGTTTACTTTGTACAATTTTAAAGCGCTGGAAGATACTTAATGTTTTTACAAAATAAGCTTTTTAAATCGCTCTACAAGCATCGATGCGTGAAATTGTCAACAAATAAATATTTTCACATTTGTTGTTTGAAAAAACTGAAAGTGAAACCTTCATGTACATTGACAAAATTCTACGAAATTCGCTTGACATCCATCCCTAGGCATATAGGATGAAATTCTAAAAAAACCCGCCCAAACTAGCTACCGGTCTACGCGATAAAAACAAACGGGCGAATTGAGATTTTTTGCGAAAAAGTTTATTTTTTTGCGGCTGATTTTTTTTCGTTGGCCTATGGCGTTTTTTGTAACGACTGGATTTTTGGTGGATTCAACTGAAAGTATTCCGGGATTTGCAGACTGCTGTTAATTGTTTCTTGTCGAATGTTCCCAGTTGCCGTTTAATTGGGACTTTTCAGTGCTCTGTAAAATTGATTGTTATGCATGTTTTGGCTCAGCAGAATCATAAAAGTTTTATGACTAATGCCTTTAAGCCCTCTCTACTTCCTCCGCTATTCGGATTCGATTATAAACATAAGATGAGAGCTAAAGATTAGAACATACTTAAAAAATAAAGACACCTTTGGCTCTGATATTAGATTTAGATCGTATAAATTATCATAATCTAAAGATGCTTAAATGGGGGTAAGAGAATGACAAAGATCGTTACCCACCTGGTCTCAGAAAGACCAATATCGTCGTCAAGGTCGTTTCCAGAGAAGGTGGACGTCAGCTTACGACTTTGTTATTAATTCTGGCCGCATGTAGCCAGATATTGTAGTAGATAGAGAAGTTCACCAGGAGAGTTCCTTTGCCCAACAGATCTTTCGCATACTCTGTAAAAAACCTTCTAAAGATGAGTACTTGGATGAATAACCATGTATTTAAATACTCGTTTACAAACAAAGTCCTGTTGAGTGAACATCGTTTTAAAAGGATTCAATATCATTGCCCAGTGAATGTGGATCCCTTTGACTAACAAGACTACACCTTACTGCATTTGTGAAGTTTACTTAGTTAATGTGAAAGATCGGTTGGTTTCTGACAAGTGCGAAGTGAATACCATAGTATATGTATTGAAAAAGGAAAATGCTCACAATGATAAAAGTGTAATAACGGAACTGTATTCTGGGAGTCGGCAGTCTGTTTTTTTTTCACAGATGATATATTTCACCTGCTTTTTTTAACAAAAAATACTCAAAATAAAGCAAGGATTGATAAGGTCATCAATTTGAGAGTCACCTCACCGATTTATTTATTTTAACCGATTTGTATGAAGGAATTTGTTTTTTTATTAATACAATTTTTGGCCTACGATTATTGACTCAGCCTGTTCTGTGCTCTTGTATTGGCAGTCAAAATTTTTCTGCACAAAAAAAATAATATGACGTGAATTACAATAATACTGGCATTTGTAATAAAATAAAGTTGAGATTAGTGAACAAGCTAGGTGACGAGAATAAAAAGTGATTTTTCTCTTTCCAATTCACAACTCTGCTCATGTGTAATTAATAACATGAACACTAACGTTTGCTATCATCAATCGTATTTTATTACGATAAGTTTGAAGCCTAAACGTACAAAAACTTGGATCCCAGTTTCAGGGATACATCAATCAAGTTAGAAAAACGATCTGAAAAACAAACTAGTTTGAAACTTTCAAGAAATAAATATTAATGTGGCATATCTCGAAAGACGGGGTGTCGACGGATTGGCACGTTTGTGACGGGCAGACCCAAACTTAAGAAGTACGCTTGTTTGCAGAAATGTATTATGGCATTCTGAACCTGAAGAAAATTTAAAGAGTTCCTAAAATTGTACCTTAAGTAAAAGATTTAATGTACCTTCTTTTCAAGAAATTACTCTGCTTTTTCCACATTTTTTTTGTATTAATTTAACTACATAATTTTCAAATCTTTTACATCGACTTAGTCACGCGTATTTATTTATTGGGATAGTCCGACTCGTTTGCTAGCCAGTTTGACTCGCGATCTCTCTGGCTCAACCCATGACTAAGGACTGGGTTAGGTTTGGTCCGAAACTAGTTGGTTCCCAATAAATACGTATGAGGAAACAATTATCAAGAATAATCATGGATCCGTCGCACGAAAGTTATGAAATGAACTTTGATAAAGTCGATACTAGCTCCAATTCAATCTTAAAATCATCGACTACGAAATTTTTCCTATACTTTTTATCAACACCTTTCTCTAGATCTATTTTTGTTGGTAACTGTACATAAGGTTAAGTTCAAGGTCAGGGCAGAGGCGCTCAACCTCCACATTGCCTAGGGAGTGATTTGAATGTTATATGAAAGTTTGCCAGTTAATCATAATGCTATGTAAATATTTCTTTACGAGCTATCTTACCTTTATATTTGCTTTATAACTTTTAATGTTACTGATATTCCACTTTGGTTGTAGGTAATAGGAATTATTGGTACATGTTTTACATTTTTTACGTTATGTTGTACTTGCTGATCCGGCGAACTTCGTTTTGTAGAGATTATCTGTATATCAAAACCATCCAGGGCAATGCAATGTTATTGCTTGAATCACTACTAAGAGCGTTTGGCAGCTATCAATTTATACAAAACATTCAAGCTGTTAGGCAAGCTATTTAATAGAACTGAAGTAAATTTAGAAGCAGCTACCTACAATATTCAGAATTCTTTAAATCTTCAAGCATTGATGTATTAGTTTAAATTAAAAAAATATGGATAAGTTCTAAAATTGGCGCTACAGATATTGAAGTAAAGCCGTCGCTATATGCGTTGTATGTCAGTGGCTCTCAACATTTCCATCTCCTGAGGGACTCTTCAGAATCCATTACGAGACATACGAGAAACGTTTCCGATGGCGCATGGCGAAACCATGAATCATTTTATAATCTTAGGGGATATATTAACAAGGGCATTAATTATTTTAGGTTATTCTAAATTATTATTTTTCGTGCTTTTAACACGAAAAAGTATAGATGATTTAAAATAATGATTTAATTTATGAAATTTCACGCAGATATAATCAATTCCATTCCATTGGCTAAAAAAGTGGTATTCGAAAAGTCTGTTTTATTCAAAAATAATTTCGAAATAGATCATTTCAAGAGCAATTCCTCATGGAGATAATAATAAACGCAAGAATTTCGATCAAACTTTCACATCCAGTGTTTTCGGCAGTATGGAAGGCATACATCTTCCTATTGGCACTAGGAACACATAAGTCACTGGCAGACGAATAATTTCGTCGGGACCTGCGCTAGATAGCCCATAGAAGTGATTTTTCTATTTTATGGCTAGCATTTAGTGAAGGCTAGCCTTTTACTGTCCTCAGTAAGTGGTTCAGATTGATTGGGCATTGAATATTTATGTGGATGCTTGTCCGTTTTTATGGTAGGCTTTTTATAAGTGTCATCATTTACTATGTCTGAAAGTCTGAAAATCATAATAATATTATAAACCCAAAAGTTCGCATGTATTGATGATTGTTCTTCTGTCAGACAAAACCCACTAAACTGGAGTTAGACGAAACTTGGTACACAGATAGTTTATAACCAGGATATTTTTGTCCCCGTGGGATCATTTTCGGTTTGCAAATTTGCACGACTTGTATGACTCGTGATCTAAAAGTGTGTTTTATTGTAGAACTGTCTTAGGCTGCTTATTTGTCCACTTTGTTAGAGTGCAACTTCATCCCAGTTGGAACGTAATATCTAGTGTAAAGAGTATTCAGTCCAAAATTTGGCAAATATTTCTTCATGAACAATTCTTGAGCATATTGCATCGGTTCCTGAAAAAAATCCGTTTTAAAAACCATCTACGTACATTCATTATCAGTGTATGTATGTTATCACAAAGCTTCTGTCTACCCTCGCACATACAAACAACAGACTATCTTCAAAAACAAAGTCTCCACAAAGTAACTGAAGTGGAAACAATAAAATGGACCACATAAATTGTAGCTAAAGCGATCACAAGTTCCACGAATCAGTTCTGGTGTCATAAAACATTTGAACAAGATATAAGGACAAGTAGGGTGACGGCACGTTGAGCAGGGTAAACGCGGACGTTTGTCCTTCATTCATGAGAAATACTTGGTCAGCCTAGTCAAAGGAAATTGGTTCTAAGAAGTGTTTTTCTTTTTCTATTCAAAGTTTAATTACTAAAGATTTTTATGGCACCTTTTTGTTATCTTTCCTGAGTAATGGTTGCTAATTATTTCAGTATTATGTTTTGTCAGTATGTTTATTAAATTAATGCTATTGAATTGAATTTTGTTGAAATTTTCCCAGAAGATGTATTCTGCTTTTTAATTAACAAATAACAAAAATAAAATTCGAGATAAAGAAATGATGAGTACGGTCATAAATTTGATGGGTGAATATTTTTTTATAAATTTGTTTGTTTACTGCCTATTTACACGAGTACTTGATCGGTTATAATCTTTATTGGCTCTCTCTAGACACAAAACCATTGAAAGTAAGAAGTTATCATTTTAATTAGAATTCCTTTCCTATTTTTGAAACATGAAACAAAAAATATACTTATCTTATTCTCAACCAGCTTACCACAGTAAAACAAACTTATTTCTAACGAAGAAAACTAAGACAAAGAATGAAATTACATTACCGCATTGCAACGAGCCGCTAAATCCGACAAAGTCTCCGAGTACACAGAAGTTTATGTTAGCACTTCGTTGAGGATACTTAGTCAGGCTACGTATCCAAAGATGTAAGAGGAAAATGAGCGGAGCGGAGATGTGAAGCACAACTGTGTTTTTCGGTAGTGTGAGGATGTACTGTCAGAAATGAAATCTGGGTCCTAGAGACTAGAAAGAATTAATAGCTATGATCGTCTTCTTTCGTACGGTTGTCGTTGTACAACCCGATGTCAGAATTTTTAGCCGGCCGTTAGCCTTTGACAGGTGTGGTGATTTCCTTATGATGTTTCATATTTCCTTATTTTGTTTGTAAGCCTGGAATTCTCATGGACACCAATCTCGGAATAGAAGGGTACCCCCTTCTATTCCACTGTAGCAGACTTTATTTGACCAACTGTGAACCGTCGCCCAGAATCTCCCACTTACGGCCAATGCTCTGAAAATCATCATCTTATCGAATACCTACCACTTATATATTCCTAGTACATTATGTAGCTGACATCTTCTCTTAGTAAACTTGATGAGAAGCGAACAAAAATAAATTAGTTTGAGATTAATCCTATTGTTTCCAAGGTAAAGCCTCAGGCATAGTTCTACAACCAATTTAATCTTAAACAAATAAAGTTATAGATAAGCGTTATGATTTTCACAGTAACTTGGATAATCATGTTTTGGTATTAAAGGTCAATGATCAGGCTTCATCTAATGTGTCTCAAGGACAAGACAGCAAAATACAAGAATTAAATATGATAACATTTAATTTCTAATGTTAAAATTGAGTTTAGTCAATAAAATTCAGAGGAGCTAAAAAATAGACGGCAGCAAAAAAGGTATTCAAAATTCTGTGGCAACAAAATACTTCAAAATTCAACTGCATTAGAAATATCAATGGCAACACTTAAATCGAGAACGAAGTATTACAAAACAAGTATGACGTTAAAAGAGAACAGTTGTAAAATTCTGTTTTATGTCAGGAGATATAAAAATCATGGCGATATAAAACACGAGAACATAAATCATAATAAATACTATCACTCAATAATAAAACTGTATTTGATGACGACATGTAAGTATCAAAGTTATAGAAAAAGTTACTTAAAGTTAAGTACTGTTTAGGGATCCGTACCCAAGGGTTCAAAGCGGAAACCTATTTCTAAGGCGTGGCTTTCTGTGCTTCCGGCATCGGATTGTATCTAGCGAACCGCATTAGCTAGTTAGTTGAACTTTTCTAGTATGATGTATTTTTTTCTCTGCAACAACAAATGAATAAACAAAATTGAGGCTGAACAATAGTTGGTACAATAATAAATTTGATGGAAATACATTTTCTTTTAAAAAAATCTCATTCTTTAGCTTATATGTACGGAATAAGCAGTCTCGCGAATCCGACTCGGAGTTGACCAGTTTTCTTTGGTAATTTATTGCCACTGAAAATGCTGTCAGCGTAGCTTCGCGTAGCGCAACTACCAGATCTGTGGTGTGGTGTAGCTAACGCTACGAATGCAAAAACATTTATAATGATACTGCTACGTAAACATAACCAGTGACTTACGTAAATAAAATATTGTTCAACTTAACAGCTGAGAGGTACGGTATAGTATCACCACGCCAAATCCACAGTGCGTGACGTGTCGTAGGTTCAATCACTGCGTAGGACAAGCATGTCTATGATCCAAGAATGCTTGTTCTGTCTAGGTGCGTGTGCATGTGATTTAAATGCTTAGGAAGCTTTCCGCTAGACAAGGATTATATAAGTTAGAGAGAGAGAGATTCGATAAAAAAAAATGTTACAAGTCAATGGAATCGAATTCTAACATTCAAATAATCTATTTTAATTCTTTTAATCAACACTGTTTAATCCCCAAAATAAAATTTCGAGTTGGTACACAAATATTCTGCATAGAAGACAAAGACGTTGGAAGCTAGCTTGTATCCAAAATAATCAAAAACAAATCCGGCTGTCTAGCATTTCCAGCCAGGCCCTCAGCGAGCTGCAGTGGCTTAGTTTATAGTTTATTTTGCTTCGCTGATCCTAAACTCTTGCCAATTTGTGGCTAGATGAAATTCTTTTGAACTTGTTTCGGAGATTTATTTATGTGGCATCTATTTTGTTAGTGGAAGTTGTGTTGTTTTGTCATGGCTGACTTGGTGGCTGTAGGTACTGTGCGTTTTAGAGTTATGTAACTTGAACTTAAGTTTGCTGTTAAGTGTAGTAAGATTTATTATGAATGTTGTGTAGAGGAAAATGAACTTAATACAGATGAACTTTGGGTGCTAAATGAACTGGACTGGCACGTAAATCAAGTAATCAGGATGATGACTGGGTATAAAACTAAAAAGTTTTGGGTTCTTCAGATAGCTAATTAGAAAATATTACAAAAATGAGCATGTTTGCCTTTTTCTGATCAGTAAATTAATATATGTACAAATAAAAAAAATTAAAGTTTAGGAGAGGAGACTTGTCATCTTCGCAAAGTTTATACACAGACATAACGTCACTCGTAAGTTTCATACACTGTTCACCAAATGTAAGCTTATGTGTTCAAAGCAATAACAAAAACTGTATTAATTGGACTAAAAGACGGAAATTACAAAAATAATGTTCATCATCCCCATTTAAACAATTATTTTACAGTCGAAGGTACCTTATCTCTATCGTACCATAATATGTAATGCGACAAACAAAATCTGTTCTCAAAAACCCTATAAAATCTACCGTTATTTCCACACAACGCATCTGGACAACAGAAGTGGAACCTTTATTCTTTAAAAATCATCCAATAAATCCTTTGTATCACAAAAACAAGGAATCATATTTCAAACGGTTTGCATTCCCTATACTTCTGTAATGTTCCAAAAGTGCGCTGAAAACAAAATGGTGACCCACATTACACGTGAAATATTCGCATATTTGTGAAATTGCTTTCCAAACATGCGGGTGGCGGCATGGCGCATGCATTTCGCCGATATTTTCCGCATTGCACACCAAATCACGTCTTCCAGGATAAGGCCACGTTATTATCTAGTTACATTCCGTTGGTTTATATTATGCAGTTTCAGTTCGGTACATGTTTGTATCACTACGGTTGCTGTAATTGAGATATACGCAGAGTTGTGATGTGAGCACGTTTTGTTCGTGTGGGATATCAAGTGATGCTGAATAACCTATTAGAAAATCTTTTAGTCGCAAGGGTGGTCCTTTTTCCACATTTAGAACAAACTAGACCTTACTGCAGTGGTCTTATAATTAATATTTTCTACAGTTAATGAGAGAACCCTGCAAGTAAGAGTTCCGTACAAATAGGCATTCCGTACAAATATTACGATGCAGCCAGGTCACAATCGGACCGTAAGACAGCAGTGTCTCAATATTATTATTTTGTTTTTACGCCTAGGGAACAAACCCCTGAAGAGCTGAAATAATAATATTGTATATTGTAATGTACATTATTAAACAAGTTACGTTCATTTTCTTGATTATCTAATTTCAAAACTTTACAAAAATTATACCCGTATCTTCTTCAGACTTGTAGTAAATTAAAAGAAAAAGAAAAGTGTCAACAGTCTATAACAACATTTTGCTGACGGGAATTCGAAATTCTTTGAGGAACTCCCACTTTTAAAAGTTTTTCGTCTTATTTTAGACCGATGTATTTCGCTACCTAAACATTTAACTTCATAACAATCTTTAAATACTAGTTAGTACGAGCTTTAAATTAATGAACTGGGAAAAAATATTAAGAAAAATAATTATGATTTGATGATGTATGTTGATTTCGCAGTGTACCAAAGTTATATTTTGTAAAGAAGTGTGCAGAATAGCTGTAGCTGTATATGTGTTTCTTATTTCCCCAATGCTTTTGCTAAGTGCCAATTTGGTGGAAAAAAACTGGTTAAGTGCGAGTCAGACCTTGACGGTTTCGTTCGCCATGGAAAAACTTTTTTTTTTTTACAAACATTGGTCACCCATCAAATTTATGACCCCATTAACTTTAACTTAGCCATGTGTATTCTTATTAAGTCTTATTAAAACAGCAACTAAATATATGATCTGTAATGATCTGTCTCTTTCATCGATACGAGAATTCTCACATCCCTAACACTGCGCTTTTCCAACTTATAACAAAGCAAACTGCACAAAAACTATCGCCTTTCAATATTAAAACGCAATGTTACATGAATTTATTTGCACTTTTGTCTTCATAGCATCAGCTGCATATACATATTTCATGAGGCCAGCATACACTTTTATATTTTATTTCTGTATTTCCATAGAACTCGCATTTGCACTCCATATGCTGTTACCGTTTGATTTTATGCTATGAGCTTTTTCGAATCATGTAGTTTTTAAAGTACAGTAATGCAATATTTTTGTGGAAGGCTTTCCCATCTAAAGAATATTTTTGAAACTTGTAAGGACGTTTGGCTGCATTCGTTTTACTGCTGGACAAATGTGGCTGTAGTGTCGATCGAGCATTTCACCAAGCTGCGTTCCTCACCTATCGTGATTTTCTAATATTTTTAAATATAAAAGTGAGTAGTGAATAGAACGCATGATTCTGATATAGTTTCTGTTTTCATTTGTTTTTCTGTTACTTTCATCATCATCAACTTTAAAATATCCACTTCTTCGCATAAGCTTCTCTATGTTTATTCCGCAATCCTCTGTCTTACCCTTTGCAGTCGGCGTATTCGTAACCATCTTTAGTTTGTCGAAGGTAGCTGTGATAGCCTAGCCTTAGACAGCAGGATTGCTTAGACAAAGGTCTTGAGTTCTATTCACAGGCAAGCAACGATTTTACAAATGTTTTGTGCTTTTTAGATTCTGGAAGGCATGATGAAGGTGGATCCTGAATTCTCTCCAGTCTTATCGCATTGCAGTCCCATCCGGCTATGAGAGTAAGTGATCAGAGAGTGCACCAGTGTTGGCACCCACATATGTCCCGCGTAGCTGGCTGGTGTCTTACGACTCCAGCTGCCGTAGCCATATCGTTATTATAAATACCAAATTTTGCCATCCTCGTCAACCTAAAAGATTAATAAGAAATGAAATACTTTTTTGTATCTTAAAATTAACAATTCTTATATCTACCTTGACTACTGTAGTCACGTAACTGTGTAAGTATCGTTTGCATCCAATACATGACCATACGGATTTATTAAAATTTTAAAGTATCCACCGTCAGTAAAGTAGGTCGGCACTTGGTTTTGTGTGTCATTCTTGCGTCGCGAGCCTCATTATAATGTTGATGTTATAATGATCATTAATTTAATGATATGAGAACTGAAATAGATCAATGGATAATGTAATATGTTACATTAATTAATAAAGTTATAAATAAAACGAATATATGATAACATGAGGTTGTTTAGTCAAGAAAGTCAACATTAAAAGAACATGAGCATTTCATGAAATCACTCATGAAATGATCATGTTTCACTATCTTTTACTGATATCATCATCATCATCTGGCTTTATCCTCGGAAGGATACTTTGTTTTATAAATAATGTCAAAATTCTATTCTTTCTGTCTGTAAATGTCTTGTGGTTTTTAACGAATCTTAAGGCACATACAAAATATCCTAAAATAATGAAAATTCACACGCATGCAAAAACCCTGAAAACAGCAATACTTCTTCATGGCGACTCACATAATAAATTTTAGAGAAGATGAGCGTGTGCAGACTGGGCAGTACAATGGGATAAGAGCATTACCCAGAGCTAAAATGTCGTAGTAATTTCATTTTTCTTTCGAAATAAAATAAATCTGAATAGCAACAATAACTCGGTAGTTATTGTTGCTATTCCGATTCGGTATTAACATCACAAAATAAAACAAAATAACATCACCTAAATCTCTTTGATTTACTTTCAAATAGAAGGTTCGTAGTTAACGTCAGGGCGCTACAAAATATAGTTTGTTGGGAGCATCATAAAGTTGTCTGATAGCATAGCTTAGCGTCGCATCAAGAGCGGTGTACACGACATTGTTGTGGCTCAGCCAGTGTACATCCTGGTTTATGTGGCCCATTGTGGAGTTCAGTGTTAGGTGGTGGTGATATAAAAAGTTTCGGAATACGAGTATATAAATGTATACGTAGCTTAATATGACGTTATGTAATTGAAGACGAATAATTCTGAGCTCGAAATAGCATTTTTTTTGTTTTTGGGCACTATTTATCTTAATTGGGGAAAAATGGCGGAGCTTTCCTAAAATACACAAAACAGTATCTTATTTTACATCTTCGTAAAATTTTTGGGTCTTATTATTATTACACAAAAAATACACTTCATGTAAAGAAGCACCTCCTTTTTTATAGGCAGTTAAAGTATTCACGTTGTAGCGTTGTATTTTATTTCTATGCTGCACCAATATTGGCAGCTTTTAATCTATTCTCTGCTATTTTAACTGCGAATGTAAATATTGCAATCGTTACTAAAGCGACAGAATTTTTAGTTCCACAAATGGTTTTTCGGGTTCCATACCAAAGGGGTAAAAACGGAAGCCTATTAGTATTACTACTAGGGCTCTGATGTTTGTCTGTCCGTCTGTTTGTCTGAATATAATGTAATGAATCGTGACAGCCAGATACTTGATATTTTCAAAGATGATGTTTTTATATTTCCTGAAGAGCTCGTGGCTAAGCTGTAACCTCATAAGTGATTCGATCACAGGTTAAGCTATGCTTGACGCGGTTGGTCCATAGATGGTGACCATCTTTGTCATAACGAGTTCCTCCGTGTTTCGGAAGGCACGTTAAATTGTGGGTCCTGGCTGTTATTCCTATATCTTTGACAGTCGTTACAGGTAGTCAGAAGCTTGAAAAAGTCTGACAGCCAGTCTAACCAAGGGGTATCGTGTTGCCCAGGTAACTGGGTTAAAGAGGTCAGATAGGCAGTCGCTCCTTGTAAAACACTGGTACTTAGCTGAAACCGGTTAGACTGGTAGCCGACCCCAACATAATATGTAGTTGGGAAAAGGCTAGGCCAAGTTTTTATATTTCCGCTAAAATGTCAAATAACAAAATCAGAGATTTATCAATAGTTGGTACTTGATAGATGACTAATTGCCTTGAAAAAAATATATTCATTCGTCTCTTTTTTAAGGAACCCTCAATATCCGACTCGCCGTTGACCATATTTGTTTGGAACCGTGTAGCAATAATATTGATAGACAATTTGTTCTAAAAATATTTTGCATTCGTTTTCTGTTTTAACATCAATCTGTATGGTGTAATTCCATCACACCATTTTAGAGTCAATGGACAGTATTTTATACAATCTCGTAGGTTCTATGTATTCAAAACGTAACGACATTTGTTTGGACCAATTTTGTTGTAAATAAATAAAAAGAATAACTACAATTTTAGACGAATATTACTAAGAATAAATGCTATCTTTTTAAAACTCTGTCTCTTTTTCTCATCATACTATATGTCGACTATCAAGTAACAAACATTATCTAAAACTTGACAATTTCTAAGAATATGTAGAACACGAAACAATGTTTACCTTTCGCGCCTGGAATTTGAGAATTGACGTCGTTTTAAGATAATGTACACACTTATACTAACCTGTCATTATGTTTAGTCAGCCCGCAAATAGGCATCGTGCACCAAAGTCCTACCAAAAAGAGCAGTAAAAGAGAGATACCGCGATACATATAGCGAGCTGTCTCGCGTCCAAAACTAGAACAGTGTTACTTCAAGAGTCGATAGTATACCGTTAGATCATCGTTGCTGACCTATCAAACGTTTGCATAACACTGCAGTCACTAAATAATATACAGCCACCAATAATCCCGTTATTGAGGATCTAAAGCCCAAAACAATAGCCACTTGTTCTAAACGGTTATATGGACTCCAACTAGTTAAATTGATGCCACCATCAATTGTAGAGTCTTTCCACTAAAACAGCGCAGATTTCCCACCAATAACTTTAAACATGATTTTATTGTGGTTGTGGGAAAGAGACGTTGCTCTAGAATGGGTAGAGTTCTATCCCGTTTCTACAGTTGTGCTGGAATTGGTTGAGGAGATGGTTGGAAGTCAGTTCTTGATCGTAAACACGACCGCTGCGACGCATATCACAGCGGCTATAATTCGCGCCTCTCTCTCTGCGACTGACTTTTATTGTTACGTAGAATGGTGATGTACTAGCAAGGATTATTGTTATGGATTGCCTGCGGGTTTTTACGCAGTTTAGGAATTGTGTGATGAGTTTTTAGAGTAATGTTTTAGTTTCGGTTTTACAGCAATGTTTGTAGTTTGTGAGGTTTAGTTAGTTCTAGTGTTTTGTTACTTAAGAGGGGCAGGTTGTGTTTAGTTGGCTGCATTAGAGATTTTAGAAGACTGTCGAAAATTACAGTTTCCAATAATTACTATCATAAGTTAGTAGACTTTTAGTTACCAAAGTTAAATGTTATGCGTATAAATATGATAAAGATACGATTTCAAAACTAAACTTTCGTAGCATGCATTTTTGTTCAAGTGTGTGAAACAGTAGTAGCCCAAACATAAATACTTATTAAATTATATTAAAACAATTTTAGTCATTTGAATAGATAGGTACTATTAAAACAGCTGAATAGCGAATAATCTCAACATGAATTAAAATAAAATAAACAACAAATTTTATTGACCTTCAAGCAATATTAACAACCTAACCTAAATAATGAACAGCTATAAAATACCAGTGTTAAACCAAATTAATTTTCCACATAATTTATTGTATAAAGTCCTTGCTGTCTTTTTAATCCGTAGGCAGAATTATCTGTTATACACATGAACCTTTTTTGGATAAAGTACAAAGGTAAATTGAGCTGCCTTTTGCAAAGGCACAGAACGTAGCAAATACAAAACTCGGGGACTCTACAAGGAAAGATCAATATACTTTGTATCACGGATTGGTTTCGAGTAAGATTCATTACAGAGGAAGAAATAGATAGGTGAAATATGTTATTAGGTAAATGATATCAGTGATACTAATCCATCATGTATTCCAGTTTAAATGTTATAGGGTTCCTTACTCTAAGGATAAAAACGGAACCTCGTAATTAAGGCTCCACTGTATGGCCGTCTGTCCGTCGGTCTGCATCTTGTGAACCTTAATCAATCCACAAGTGAGCATGATCAATACTCATTTTTCCCCTTAATGGGAAGAGGCTTTGGTAGGACTGTTGTTTTTTACAGGCAGGAGGTATTACTATCAAAAATCTTAAAAATAGTTCAAAATTTAATTGTTGGGGCTTTCGCTACTTTATTATAACTTCCAACTGGACTGGACTTAAAATTCAAATGTAGAGTCACAAAAATTCTGTCTCCAGACCTCCTTCATTGAAGTCGGTCAAAAGTTTATCTTCTCCATCAATCTATTTAAAAAAGGTTCCTTGATAAATGGTCAGGTCACCCGGTAATGCAATGGTGTGAACTTTCCCTTTACCCTCACAAATGGGCCAAGTTTCGCCGTATTTCTTGCAGAGTCGAGCATTAAATTTTTAGTTCTGAATATTAAATTTTGTTGTTTTTTACGAGCTTTCGTATTTCTATTGTAATTGAGACTTTAATTAGACTTAACAGTTTTTAGATACAACGCCAGGATGTAGATTAGATTTTTTTATAAGTTGATGTTGATTTTAATTTAGGTGAAAATATCTGCCAGGTTTTTCAATATTGTAAAAAACTACTTTCTTAATTTGATGTAATTATTAAATGTAACTTTGTACCCTATGGTATATTTCGCTGTCGTAACATATAATATGATGTGTCTATAGTATGTGATGTGTATAAAGTTTGAATAAAATTGGTCGCTTTATAATTTTAAGTACCTGTATTCGATGGATTTATTTTAAATCCCATTGCTCTGTGTTAGCACTTTTTCTTAACACAACATATTATAATGGAGGTTTTATTAATTTACCTAAGGACATCTTCTAAAAGATCCTAGTCAATCCTATTATCTATTCAAATAAACTCTTTTGTAATCAAACATAAGTACAAAAACAATCCCATTTTAAATCTTGTCTTACCAAACGCTACTAACATTACTTTAAAAACCAAAAATCCACCGCAAAAACGAAAATTTAAATACAGAATGTATTCCAAACCAGCTGACGCAGCTCAGAGCAAATTTACAGCTCTTTGCGAACTAAACGCAGTTGACAAGTATTGGATTCAGGGACTTGTCATTCAAAGCCGCTTATCGAAGCCGCGAGGAGCGGAGCGTCACTCATGTAAGCCGAAATAAACGATCCCTTTCTTCCCTTCCCTTTTCCGGCGAATAAGGTGACAGTTATCTCACACCGCTCACAACCAATAGTCACGGGGTTTTGCCACAGTGTAAGTAAATTGGAAGTTTATTGATGAATGTTTTCGTTGCTTGTTTTTGTGTTTGGATTTAGTATACTGCAACTGTTGTGATAGTTATAGGATGTGTCCGATAGCTTGAAAAAATATTGAAGATATTTTTCCAGGTATAAGCTCAATATTTTAGGTTACAAGAATGTTGAGTTTTGAGACTTTTGTTTTCAGGGAATATGTTATTTTTGGGAGTTTCTTTTTTATATACCTAGGTACGAGAAATTTGTTATATGAACCTCTGGCCAGGATTTCTCAGTAGTCCAAAACTTAACAAAAAATCTCAACTCACATTTTTCTCATAAAAATCGTAGTAAGAACTAGAGAACAAATCAATTTTTTCCAGGATTCGTTTTGTTTCTTGTGTGTGATTTGAACCCAAAAAACGACCTACCAGTAATTCAAAGCTACACCAAAACTCGAAAACTAACGAAGCAAAAAAAGCGTCCACGTCTGCGTCTTGCACCCGTATATACAAACTACACTTTACATGTGAGAGTAAGAATACAAACTACGTGTGTACATGTGTGGGTGGGAATGCCATCTGCGTGTGTACGTGTGTGTAGGTACTACGAGCTCGCGTATGTGTGGGTGCTCATTAGCCGCGGGAGTTTGATTCGGTCACCCCGCCCCGCCACCAATCAATAGCTCCCGGTTTAGCGAATGCGGATTTTACCCGCCGACGTTTGGATCACGGGGATTTTCCTGCTCTTGTTGTCAATTTAATGGTGTTCGGTTGAGTTGCTGTAGAGTTTGTTGTTGTATGAGATATGTTTTTATTATTGTGTACGTTTGATGGTGTAAGTGAAAAGAACATTTTCATTTTTTAATCAGTTTAGGAATTAGATATGATATAATAAATGTTGAACATTTTAAATTTAATGATGAAATGTAGATGTTGGAGAAATAAAGAATAAAAATGAAAATTCGAAATAAAAGTTATATTTCGTTTCGAATCGTAAATCGTTTCGTTGTATTATGAACATATCAACCTTTAGGTATATAAAAAAAAAAAACTATCAGTATTTATTTGACACTACAGTCACTCTCTAGAGCAATATTTCCAACAGTCTCTTGTTTCATAATCACTACAATCTACCACCACATTAAAGTCTACAGTAAAACTCAATATGTATGTAAATTCCGAGTGTTGGGAACATACTGAAAATAAATCGGTCCCAAGCGAGCAACCGCCGCGAGAGTGATAGGATATCGCCGAGACCAATTAGATCGATCAGGAGCAATTAAGCATCTGTTAACAGATTGCTAATTTATCATGCTAAGGGATCGATTTTAAGATGATTTATTATTTGCGATAGTGGTTTGTGAACTTATTTTTGCTATTCATCTTTAAAAAGGTGACTGGTCAAGTGCGAGACGATTTCATGAACCTGCTGAAGAAAACAAATTTGGAAAAAAAATTGTGGTCTATTGTATATTTGTAATACTCACAAAGCTTAAGTTTCGATCAACGATTTAGTCATAACACAAAACCACCCGTTACACACATACAAAAAAGAGAGCGCGGAGGTAGAGCTACTTTCCCTTTTATGATATTTCAATTTACTATCGATTTCCCAAAATGAACGTCTAAATTCACCACCCCAACTTTAAGTAGGTGCAAACATCTCTATTAAAAACAAACTTTGTTCATAATATCAACGACAACCAATTAATAGAACACTTCTCAATTACCATATCGTAAAAGCGACCAACTATCCCCAAATCTCTTCAAATCGCATAATCATTTCCGCGTCCCAAAACTGTCTCAAACCGATAACCTTCGAAACTCAGATCCTGAACGATAACTAATATAGATAAATGCTTCCTTATACCTTGTATCTATAGATAGAGGGTAACTGATCATCAATATACTTCAAGGGTTGTTTCTGCTTATATTTTTGAGTAAGGTTCAATATGGATCACTGTATAATATGATACTGCCATGCCAAATTCTTTCCCCATGTACAATAGGACGAGAGTTTTTAGTGTAAATGAAAGCTTGTTTTGAGTCGGGGTGCTTTTGTGCATGTGACTTGAGTGTTTGTAAAATCCACCGCGACACAAGGATTTAGGATCAATTTTCTTATTTAATTTTAGAGTAACGCTTCTTATTCATATATTATGATTAAAATCAAAATAACTTATCGTTTTTTTTCTTACTTTAGTTACCATCAGAAATAAGCAGCAATTACTACTGGTGTCTCATACCTATAAAATAAATAAATCAATTGAAACGTTATACGTAATAACCTCATAATATGAGGTTACTCCTGAAAAATATGTAATCTATGTGTACGTAAAAGAGGCAATCAGGTATGTATTTTTAAAATTCAGAATAATTGTAATGAATAAAAGCAATGTTGAACGTATAAAAACGTTATCGAATCAATTACACTAGTAAAATATATCAAATCGTTAAAAGTCGTTTATTTATTTGAAATGTATTTGTATATAAAGTCACTATCGAATGCTTTATTAACCTAAACAAATGAAGCATATATTACTTGTATTCATTACCCATACATAATACATATTCAAATAATGGACATTCTCTTACCTACATACACACATTTACATCTATCTACATAACACATTCACGTAAAACGTCTTTCGAACCGTCAAATCAAAAACAAATCTTGAACATCTAACTCTCATTCGTTCAAGATCGAGATGGTTCCAGAATTCGTAGCAGTGCTTCAGTAGGGCTGCCACTCGTCAACTTAGTCTGCGGGGTACTCTGTAGGGTTGCCACAATGTTCCGTCATCAAATTCTTATTAGGCGCTATTTTTACCTGATACGCAAATAGATCTATATTATACGTTTCGTTTTGTAAGCTTATGTGAGCTTGATGGAGCATATAAATGTAGGTAAGTAGTGGAGGAAGTTTCAATATATTTTTGTTTATTGATGTCTAACAGTTTTATGTCGATCATCATCAAAATGTAGGGCAAGTTTTGCTTGTATGAGAAGGGGCAGTGACTAGTCGTGGGTCTTTTATTAAGTATTTATAAATATCAGTATGTTTCTGTTAATGTAAGTCGCATATTTGAATAAATGATTTTTTTATATTTTTTTACTTGATTGAAGAAGTTTAATACGTGATTATTTCAAAAGCGGCCAGTATTAAATTACATTACAATTACATGATCAAGACGAATTTAAAAAGTACCAAAGAACATCGATTTACTGGTTTCCATGACGACTCCAGAACTCGTCTCCGAATACAAAACGTTTTATAGCTCTCAGTTAAGTAGCCGTTACTCAAATATTTTCAGTAATGTTCAGCTCGAATTGGAGCATTTAACTACCCTCCAAGTAACAAACTTCAGTGATAAAGATATCCAAGATGGTCGAATCAATCAAAAAAGTTGAAAGGAATCGTAAAATTTTTAGTACTATATTTTTATATTGTAGCTGACGGTTTTAATATTGCTTTAAAGAGAAATGGACTTGATTACAAGTGAATAGCTTTGTTACAAAGTAAAGAGTTTTGTTTTGAAACAATGTGAGTGGAATTCTAATGTTATGAAAGTTACTAAAAAGTTTTTTTTGGTACAAACGAATATGAAAGAAATTGTAGATTAAAAAGACAAGATGTCAGTTGAGATGTTTTTAAGAATTATTATATCAAAAATTGAGCTGTCATTAATTTATAAACATTTTAATATCTTGAAAAAATATTAAAACATATGTGACAACCCTAAACTTAACCTACAAAGAAACGATTAGGGAAGACGAATTACGATGAATCACCTACTAGGGCTGCCTCCATATCTATTATCAGTTATAACAGCGTTGTCGTGCGGTATGGCTTAGAGAAACCGAACAACATTAACTTGTTATACTAATGGAGTTCGCGGGTTTGATTCCCTAGCCAACAAGACGAGGAAAGTTGTGAAAAATATCAGTAAAATGTGTGTAACAATATACAATATGTGAATTGCGTAGTGCGTCGTGTATTTTTGGAAGTTGAAAAACACCTGCGTCTGATAGAAAGTATGAAATACTAGCAGCGTCCCACGGTTTTACTCGAATAGTTTTCATACATAGAGATGAGAACATAATAATATGATTGAGTTTTAATGAAATTAAGGGCCAATTTTTCAATCGCCAGATAACTTTTATTCGACGAATATGTTTGACGTTTTGACAGTTTTAGTATAGAAAATATGTCGAACGGCCATATTTATTCCTCAAATAAAAGTTATTTGGCGATTGAAAAATCGGCATTAAGTGATATATTTTGTACGTGGAATAAACCATTTCCGTTGGATAGAGTCGTCATTACCGTCACCTATCTGACTCAATTAAGAAGAAACGACGAAGCAAATTGAAAAATCCAGAAAAATTGTAAAATATTGTATAGTTTGATTTATATCTCGATATATATATCGAAAAATTATTTCAAGTATCATACAGAAATTAAGCTAAACTAAACCTTAATCAGTCTTAATAAGAACATTATCAATATCTTCTGCCACTGATGAGCATTCAGCCGTGGAATTTTCGTTTACTTTATATTAAGAAGGTAAGTTAGTTCGATAGTTATATTAAAAGTTTGTAGACAAACTGCGGGAACTTTCCTTAATAAAAACTGTTTCTTTAAAACTAAGAAACCTTTTTTGCTCTACTATCGTGGTGTTGTTCGTTAGTGGAAGTTTATTTTGCTACTGAATGTCTGGTCAATTAGAATAAAATTGAGAAGAATTCAAACTTTAGAAGTAATTATAGTTTATACAAAATGCTTAAAAAGGCTATAATTTGTTTTATAACGGTCTTATTTGCACCCATTTCAGACTCTTGCACGAAATGAGTGTTTTATTTGTTTATCAAAGCAACGTTGAGTTAGTTTATAAACTCATACTGGGTAAGAATTTAGTCGGGTCAACGCGAAAATACGCGCTAGACCACTGTGTCTGCTTCCTGGATTGACTCGACTACTCTTACAATTTTGTTCATCTACTAAACTTATGCTCTTGACAGTAAGAAAACTGCGACGCAACGGCGACTTCATGAAAAATAATATTGGCCACACTAGGAGTTAGACGAAAAGCAATTGTTTTTTACTAGGTGGTTTTTTACCATTATAATGTGAATCCTCTTCACAAAAGTTATAGCGGCATTACTGGCAAAAAAGGAAAACTTAAGAAAATGACAGGTTTCATCTAAAGACATCCCTAAGACTGTGACGACGTGCCAACACCAGTCAATCTCCTAAATAACTCGTTGCGTAAGTTACTTAACGTCACACCAAATTACGGTCGAGAACTTTAAATTCGTGAAGTCTGAAGTCAAGATCCACCTAACAAAGTTCCTTGAGAACTTCGAACTCAACGCGACAATTTATTGAAGACGAAATCTCCTGAAGTTGACACGTCGGAGATAGTTCACGAATGAATTTGAATTTACTTTTCGTGTTTGTCGATACTTTGATTTTTGTAGGTTTGGTAAGAGTTTTTCGTTATAATGATGTTTTTAAATGTGCTGTTGAAATTGGGGTACACATTTCTAATACGTTTTTGTAGCTTCCAAGAATACATACATAGTTTGATCGACGTTATTTCGGATTTGGTTTTAGTTTTCAATACTCATTTATTTTCTGAGAATGGATGGTCCATCTAAAACGCTGCTATTTCAAAACCCTTGATCTTTATTTTTCTTGATCGACAAATAACAAGATAGTCCTTTATTTATTTTGCTGAATACAACTATGTAGTAGGTATAATATATCATGTAACAAAAGCATTTATACAACGAATGCGAAAACATTTAGTTATAAACCAATTTTCTTACATTTTCTGTTAGCCTGATCAGATAGGCAAGTCACGCGAGCCTACAATACAAGACTTCTAATCTACTTTCTATCATTTCTTTTCCACGTTATTCCGATACAATACAAAGGTCTAGAAAACAAACTGGTATCCACTGTCTTGGTTTTTATCCCACTAATGTTCTACACGAAAAGGACAATAATACACTTGGTATACCCTCGTACAGTCGTATACAGCTGGTATTATAAGATTACTAGATAAATCACATCAGCGTGATTCTGTACCGTTTTTGCGAAGCCACTTCCCGACCTTTTCAATTATATTAATGCCAATGTACTCCGGCCACTTTTCTTTTATTGAGAGAAAAAGTTTGGCGTGCGTTCTCGTATTAAAGACGAAATATTGTATTATACTTTTGTGTAGAACTGTACTTGTTCTTAATACTGTCTGTAAATAAATTAAGTTTAAGTTTTTCTTCTTAAATGTATCTACGTGTGGGTTATAGAGTTGAAGTGTGATCATTATGTATCATCACGTACAAGAAATTTAGAAGCCGCCAACTGACTTGCAGTTTAACAAAATATTATATTAAAATTATTGTTACAGGTCTAAGAAAATAAAGAAAAAACTATATTGGTGGAAAGCTCTTCCTGAATTTTTCCATTCGATCGAAATTTTATTCAGTATCTACAACATAATAGTCCTGATCAATTAGGGAAGAAAAATATACTAAAAAAAAATGTTGAAATTGCGAACTACCCCAAACCTTGCGAACCACAATGACATTAAAGGAAAATAACTTAGCAACTATGTAATGCATCTTGCAATGTTTTTAATACATAATCATCACAAAATACCTATTAGATCAGGTTTTAGTACATCGGCACTAAAAATACCAATCTCGACTGTTCTCGAACTTTCTTTTTTACTTTAAAAGAAAATTCCCCAGTAATAATAACTTGGGTGTTATAAAAATGATTAATGGATTATTGAAATAAAGACTAAGATTTTCAAATTAATCTAAACTGTGTTAAAAGAGGATATTACATTTTTAGGATACTTATAATTATGAAAACGAGGGGATCGGACTAAGCTAAGTAATTAATATTCTTTTAGTTCTCAGATTATTTTGAATACCAGGTATTTAGTTTCTATTTTATTAATCTAATTTTCTGCTTGGGCTTAAAAATTTTATAAGAATTTTTGTAATTACTTTATTTTTAGTCAAAAATGATGTAGGTAGCTAAGACAAATTAATTTCTTACTATTTTTTTTTTGGCTTTGAAAAAGTAAATTTTTCACAGTACTCTCCAGCCTGTCCACTGCTGAATAAAGGCTTCGTCCTGTGCTGCTTGCATCCAACCTTTACGTGCGATCTTGACCAGATACGAAAAGAAGATGCCGTTTATTTTAGTACTGATCATGCTTTTTATAACAGAATTGACTTTGACGGTTTCACAGAATAATGAACTAACGAGTCCTTAAAATAACAGTCGGACAAAAATACAGCAAGATATTCTTAAAGGCTGGTCTCTTTAAGAATATCTTGCTTGCTAAAGATTATTTTCTGACACTCATTTATTAGCCAATTGCCTGATCAGTTTTGGTCGCAACCGAAGCTGGCAGCTGCTGGCTCAAGTTAGGTTAGTTAGGTCCGAAGCTACTTGGGATTTCCGATACATTCGCGTGAATTAACTGTTTGTCTCAATTCAACAAGACATTTATTATTTTTTACTAAACTCCACTTAAATTTAGTCATTTAATTCATCAACAACTTCATATTCATTTAAAAGCAATGAGATGAGACCAACAGAAGCAGCATCTATTAATACAAGTCTATCTACATAATACTTGGGTAATGCATACACAGATTTGCCACGCATGTGCTCGGCAACATCGCTTGACCTATACTGTAATCAATCTGTTGATTCAACTGAGATTGAATAATTGATGAAGTTAAGGCAATTATAGTGCCTATAGACAGAAATCTTGTTTCGAGTAAATAGAGAATTTAATTTATTCGATCAATAATTTGAGTTGATCGACGTTAAGTCTTATAGCCTTCATTTTATAGCAAGATGCCTTTGCCCGACATTGGGATGTATTTAGCTTGGTATTTTTAATTTTGTGATTTATTTATGTTGTGTAACCACATCCTTTGTGGAGAGTAAAATGTCAGTGTCCGTCTATGGCCTTTTAGTTCCCATACGACTAGACCAATTTTAGCATTGTGTAGTTAATAGTCTACGAGTAAGTGAGTAAGATAGTCAAAGCTTGAGAGCAGGCTTCCAGTCCTTACCGGATTATAGTTAAGATGATACTAAATAGATCTCCTGTTTTGAAGATCTACTTAAACTTCTGCACAAATCATTTCAAATCTATTTACGTCGTTTAGTGTTTCCTTTTCAAATAATATGACGTTGTTAACACTTTTACCATAAATAACTATGCTAATACTGAAGGTACCTGACATAAGAAGAACACCCATACTCCACCCTTTCAATTGTTCAAACTTTCCTTCCAATATTTGTCGTTTCCGTGTTTGACGTTTAACTATCTATCACGCTGCCATCTTGAAATATCCGGCGTATTGAGATTGATCGCACCTCTTTCTTCGCACCTGCTTGCTATTACTTCTTTGAATATTATAAATGGCCGCTGTCAGATTTAAATGGCAGCTAGCCGCGCTATTTTTTGTATTAATTACTTTTGTAAATGGAAGGGCAAGACAAGTTTGTTTATGTCTGTTAACGTCGAGATTCGTTTTGACAAAGTAATGGCGCTTAGTTTTTAGGGCTTAGTAATTAAATTAAAGTGCTCGTGAACTTGAAGACCTGTAAATATCTGGGATCTAGATTGTCTTGTTCAAATTGAGATGATGTCATCAATTATATTAATTAGTCACAGCTTGCCCTGAACCTATTTATGTTCGTCGTTGTGACCGGTCTAATTATTTAGACCTTGCTACTTTTCACTTTTATACGTGATTTTCGATTCTGTTTTCGAAAATTCTTCTCAGGATAGTCAGATGAAATGTCGAATTCAAAGTTTTCAAACAAAAACATGTAAAACTGGGGATATAGCCTACTAACAGAATAAATTATGTCAAATGATTTTACTTCATATCATTACTTTTTATTTAACTCTCCTCGAGAAATATATTATTAAGTTCGAAGGTTTAAATCTTCAAGCATTTTTACTTTAGGTTTCTATTTTAACTAATCCTCTTAACTCGTTTTATATCTCGAATAGGATACGATTGCCGAACGCGTGAGCAACAATTTATAAAGCTGATGGCTTTTTCTGTGTAATTTAACTGCGCAAATTTTCTCAAGAGGGTTTCGGGTTACTCTACCTCCAAACCTATTTGAAATGAAAACACCTACAAAATTAACTAGCCTGCTATTAGTTGTCAAAATGAAAAAAAGTGAATATGGAAATAGATATCCACATACGTAAGCTATTACAATATAATGGACTTTAATTGGTTTCATATTTTGTAAAAAGCTCAAAGGTACACAAAATCAGAAGACAAACAATGACACCTGAATCTGGAGTCTTTCAATTACGCGTCACACACAAACAAATAGTTTCTATGGTTTCACAGTTTAACCAATAGATTTAAACAGTATTGTAAACAAACTCCTTTCAAGAATTGTGATCGTGTCGCCGCGCGACATCCCACCTCTATCGTAATGTGGGCCAACCCTTTACCCTTTGCTATTGAATTTTATTCCACATTTCTATGTAAGGAGGTTGCGTTGCCCTATTTCTGTGGAGTAGGGGAATTAGAAATAAGAGCAGAATATTACTTATTTATTTTACTGTACTTAAGCTGGATTTGAAACAGCGTGTAGTAAAGTAGCAAATCTAGTTTACTTGAAAGCATTTTCTTTTTAGTATTAAATAAGGTGTGGATGGAAAAAGCCAATAAATAAAGTCTGCATCTAAAAGAACTGCTTTGAGGCTGTTTTAGAGCAAATTATTGCTTATTATTTTTCTGAATATAACGATTATTATTTAAACAATGTATGAAAACAATTATTGCAGCAGTATGAAACCTGTGAAAATTGATGAATTATTCATAAACATGGCAAATGTTAAATTTAACTAAAATTACAGCTGTTCCTGCTCATACAAATCAAAACATCGAATCAGTTTGTAATTGAATAAATAGTGCTATTACAGCTAACAGCATAATTACTGAATGCAATGTAAACATGAAAACCGGGGCCATAGACCGGGGGCATTAGATAAATTCTACTCAGTTTGTAACAGTCAACTCGGCATTTGAATGTTAAATCGTTTTCGAGTGGTTCCGATTTGAGACCGACTGTCACACAAGTGAATTTAAAAGTGAAATCCTGCTGAAACGATTTTATTAAAACGAGTGACATTGTCGGAGGGATTTCGTTGGTCGAGTGTGATGACGGGAAATTTTTAGGTAGGTATGTGATTGGAAATATTGGAAGTATGAAAATTAGATGTTGGATATCTTGGATATTTTTAGCTGATTACGTTAAAGTACTTGGACTGTATAAGATGTAGATTTGCGCAATTCGCGAATTTATTATTATATTTGTGTTAATATAAATCAACATCCTTAGTAAAACACAATTATTTAATATATTAAAAAAATATAAACCACGATGGCAACTAGCATTTCAACAAGATAATAATAGAGCTTTCGTCAATAACTTATATGATGACTTAAAAGGAAACAAAGTGAAAACTACATGTCGTCATATCAGTATGACGCAAACAAAATATAAAACAAAACATACTATAACATATGTTTAAATAGAACTATATCAGCATTTTTGAACAAAGGCCAGTAAAAACAATGTTTTCATAGCTCGACAATAATTCATACCGTCAAGTATGAATGCCTACCAAAACGTTTCATGCATATTTTCAGCAGTTTTTTTATACACAGACAACAGATATAGACTTTATAGTCGAAGTCGAATAAATTGGTTTTTCACTAAAATAGTAGTATTTTCACGTGAGCGTTAAGTTTATAAGTTAAATAACAAACTTCATCATGATTTGCTACCTCATCACATTATATTGGTTTTGCCTGATTATAATTTTTAATCTATATAACCCTCTGACTACAATGGTTCATGAGGCAATGGGTGGTGACCAACGGACAGACAGCGTAGCTTTGCTAATAGGGTGCCGTTTAATTTTTTAGTACGCTAGACTAAAAACAACAACCATGTATTATAAAAAAAAAGTTTTTGATAACACGAAGTTAGTTTATCGAAAACCTTCTTTGAAACGAAACGCGAACGTACACCACAAATAATTGCAGAGCAATAGCGATGCCTGGATGGAGCCACGCTATATACAATTGTTCCAGAATTTTCTATTCCAAAATACCTGTTTTTAACTAAGCAGAGCTATGAAGGAGTAATTATGAAAGCTCGATATTTTCAGTTTACAAAGAGGTTACGAAACAAGGTACTGTGAAATAGAATCTTCCCTGTTTTATTAGACTTGGTTTTAAATAGTTGGAGCATTGCATTCTGATATTAAAATGAATTGCATTTGTGAAGGTTTTATGAGTAAAAAAAGTTTTGTAGGTTTGAACTGTCTTTTTACAGAATACAAACCCACATTTGCAGTGTCTTTTAATGAATTAACTTTTCTATGTTTGTTTGTCTGTGGTAGTAGGTCTATGGTACATATCAGATGAATGTATTTTAATATCTGGATTCATGACCATACTTGTTATAAGGTTAATGAAATCTATGTAGGTACAAGCTGTGTGAACTGCTATTCTTTTTTGAAATTTGATTTTCTTGTTGCATTTCATATCCAAAAAAGTTTCATCATTATGACGAACATGGTAGATAACAGATGTTATCTCGATAATCAAGAAAAAATCTCGAGAAGTTTCCAAGGATTCTAACTGTAACTGTTACATTTAATTTAGTCTTTAAATAGGAGTAAATAAAACATTGCTTGGCTACTATTAAATAATTCGCGAGATAAGTATGCGAGTGCTTCGTGGAAACGTAAATTAGATATTGTATTTGTAAGGTGCTAGCCTTTTGAATAACGTGTCGCGTTCCTAGAATCTCTTTTAAATACAAGATATATGTAACTCGTATTCGAGTAATTCTATGTGTTTGTAAGCATGAAATTTCTTGTCGGTTCTTATTAATAAAAATAACATTTTGCAACCAAGCAACTAGAGTCATTAGTGAAGCATTTAAAAAGTGCAAGAAAAACATTTGATTCTGATGCTTTTGGTATGCAACAAGACTCAATCATAAATGTAAGCTCATGTGGAATTTTCATGAATAGTTTCTATTCGGAAAGGATATCTTTAAAATGGTCTTGGTGTAGTGACAGGCTTGGTAAGCTGAAATAGGTTTGTGAAAGCGGGAATGCTTTTGTTTTTAAATAATGCTCGCTGTCGTATAGCCGACAGGCATACAGCTAAATATGCTGCACATAAGTGAATTATTTTACAGCGCTTTATCATGAAAACATTTTGATTGCTCGACGTTTTTAGCTTTTGTATTGCTAGCTTTTGTATTGTAAAAGATATACGAGAGATCGTTGGCTATAAAGAAGATTACTATATTATAGAAATGTTTTCAACGGAAATTCTTGTGGGATTCTTAGAAAAACATCAGTGGGCCATATATGTTTAAACGATCAAAGTAAGTCATCCAATCCCAAAAGATATGACGCGTCAGTGAACTTTTTGAAACATAATTATGAATGAAACCCACAAGTTATTTTAAAATTTTAAACCTGTCAGATGCGAGTCGAACTCGTGACACTAAGGGTTCCGTAAAGAAAAGCAAATCAGTTGAGTTACAAATTGATTGGGGGTTACCGCAACGCAACAAGCGTTGCTTAACGAACGATCTTTATTTTTTTATGGTGAAAACAGAACTGTGATATTTTCAACCGCCCGTCTATCACAGGTCATAACATACAAACATGGTGCAAAACGGACTGACGGTGGTACCTCATTAGTAGGGTTCCGTTTCAAACCTTTGAGTACGCAACCGTAAAAATACTTAAATTAGAAATTTGATTAAATTGACTCCCACTCACAGCCCAATAATCAGGTTACAATAACACGTTTACTTCTGAATCCGTACGAAGGGATTACAATAATATTCGGTAGGTACAAGGTTGAAAATACCCTAGATAAGCATATTTTCATTAACCGCCCACGGATCGTACCTTTTGCCTTTACATGTAACTGATTGGTAGCAGTGATCATTACGAGGTTTACCAACGGTCTCCGTACACGTCGCAAGTCTTCTATAGCAGACGATGTTTCAAACAAATTATGGTTTGCTGAACAAAATTGTCCTGTACCTCTAATGACTAATCGGTGGCTTGATCTGCCCTTAAAGTAAAATCTAAACATAATTATCAATAACATGTTAAGAAAGAAAAATAAGAAAAATCGTCGGCATCTTAAACAGACTCTTCATGAATCACGACGAGTAAAGAAGTACCGCTTTTGAATAAAAATCATGACCCAGACAACGTGAGCTTCCTCAGGTGATAGTCGAGGCGTTTGACTACTTATTAAGTCATTTGCACTTGCGACTATCGGGACAAGGATTGCCGTATCGACCTCCTGCGAGTCGGTCGTAAGGTAAATCCAAATATTTATTTAGAGCATTAATTTATATTGTTAAATAATAAAGCAGAATATTTAAAGGTAGGTAGTTGATGTTATTTATGTACTTTTTTTAATATAAAGGTAATCATAAACTACGGTGTACGACGACCTAGTCAGCTCGCAAACAATGGCACTTGCCGGCTACCCCTAGATTACCACACCATTGTGCCAGTTTCACCACAAAAATATACAAGGCACAAGTACTGACGGCAACAAAATTTAATGAACATACTCCATATTTTCAACTACCGAAAATGTTAGTACCTCTTTCAAATCTCATTCTTCAGCAAGTTTTGATAGTCTGCTTTTGTTAGTTAACACTAAGCATTATATTTGGTCATGATAAAGACTCTTGTAAATCTCACAGCGTTCATGAACTTTTGTTGCTGCCTGTACTCCAACGAGACTGCGTAATATTTTTTTCGTTAATGTCACATAATGCGCCGAGGAAATGTGAGCGGAATCTGGTAATGTTACATTGTGTGCAAATGTTACATTCACAATGATAGAAAAATTATGTGTTTATGGAAGATAAGTGAGTGAATTGAAGTGACGATTGAATAAAGCGTTTTCAGGTAAGTTTACTTGCACGAAGGGACTAGGTAAGTAGGATTGCAAGTTAAGGTATTAAGTATAATAATATATTTTACCTATATGTAAATTATGTATAAAAGATATGTATGTCTAAGAGCAAGTCTATGTTTCCTTTGTTGCAACCTAGTTTGTGGCAAATTTTCATTTAGTTACGACTTAACAATTGAAGGTATAGATACTTTACTATTCAAGTTTATTCATTTCGAGAAATAATACCAACATCGCAACAGACATACAACATACACAAACAAAAATCAATACAACCAAAAATATACCAAACAAACTAGGAGAAAAATACCCAATCCCTCAGCACGGAAACCAACAATAAGTCGTTGCAATAAAACGTAACATTCAATAAGACGGCAATGTATTCCGTTGTAACCGTTATGAATATCAATAGAAGTGTTCCCACCCTATTTTGTGTAAACTGAAATACCGCAAACGACTCCATCGCGAATAAAATGAATGTTATGGCGTTACGTTGTCTGGAAATACTGGCATATTGTAAATTTAGGTAGGTGTAGAGGTGTATCTTTACTAAAGTGTAATATTAGTCTACATAGCAATTGGAAGTAAACACAAAAGTCACCATACCAATTTTTGTGTAACTGTGAAGTTTTTTTCTATATTTAAGAAGTAGCTGTTGCCCGCGTTTTCGTCCACGTGGTATTTTCCGCGTTTTTCCCACATTTTCCATTGTATCTTCGCTCCTATTAGTCGCATCGTGATGTTAATAGTCTATTCAACACAAAAATATTTTTTCGATTCGAACCCGTAGTTCCTGAGATTAGCGCGTTCAAACAAACAAAAAAACTCTTCAGCTTTATAATATATTTGTTCGAGCGCCTCATGTTTACATCGTAGCAATGACTCACTCATTAGTATTAAGTAAATATTAAGATTACATTAATTCATATTTGTTGCATCGTCACATGCATAACCTGTTATCTTTTTTCACTCCATTATACACGCTCGCAAGATCAACATCATTTTTAAAAGTAGTTTCATTTATGAATCTGAATCCTGAATTCCCAACATGGTCCTTCGAGCCGGATTATCTGAAGATCAGTTAATATTATTTATTGAAGAAAATTAAGGAATATTTAACCAGGATTTTTAATTAAATAACCGAAACAACTGTTGGCTGTGAAGTTTGCGAAAGGAGCACAAAAACTATGTGGTGTTAATTTTAGCATTATTATAATCTCGGAACCCAACACTCTAATCAGGTATTCTTATTCATGTTATTAGTGGATTCTTCAGGTTAGTGTACCTATAAGTTTTTATATTGTTAATTATTAGATTATCCATGTGCAATTTCATTACGATTGTGAATAGTGTTTTTTTTGTCAATGTACTGTAATTAAATTGAAACTAATACTTATTATTGGTTATTGTTAAAAGTATAGTAATTATTATTACGTTATTTCAATTTAATTAACAGTGTGCAAATTGAAAGTTAAATTAAAATTTGTGTGACAAGTTATTCACAATCAGTAGGTAGGAATTTGTAGGTTCCTGTGTACTTGGTATTACAATATAATATTTAGTGGAGTGTTAGAGTACCTAATAAAAACTTTGTTACTTGAGATAGCTAAGTTAACAATCAAATAACGCATAGGTTAAAGATAGGAATTACGTAATTATATTTTACGCTTTGTCGTTTGGATAATAATATCTAGTTGAGTTGCATAACATTGGCATACGTAGTCACTTCTCAGTAAATTGCAAGTATTTGTTTCTAATTACCGTCGAGTTTACATTAAATATAAAGTTAAGTACATATATAGTTTGTTTTCGCCTTATTATTGTAAATTACAGGTTTGAGTCACCCGATTCCCAATATGACCGAGGAAAGGGAGCTTGTAAAGAAGCGAGGCAGCTTCAAAGGGCGTTTAACTGCATTCGTCAACTATTTAGATGGCCTTGATAGATGTAAATCGATGAGTAGCTGCGACGTCACCGAACTACAGCTGCGCGTTGGCAAGATGGAATCATTGTACGAACAATATGATGAGGTACAATTAAAACTTGAGTGCGTCGTCGATGATATTAAATTACAATTAGCTGAACGTTCAGAGTTTGAATCTTTATACTATAAATCACTTTCTAGGGCTCAAAATTTGTTGTCTAGTTTAAATAAAGATAATGAGTCTGTCAGTAGTGGCAAATCCACTCGTGCTAGCAATTATAAGCCTGTCAAGTTACCCACAATTCAGCTTCCTAAGTTCAGTGGTTCCTATAGCAATTGGCTGGAGTTCCATGATACTTTTACGAGTCTTATCCACTCTAACGATAGCATTGATGTAATAAATAAATTCCATTATTTACGTACGTCTTTGGAAGGTTCCGCTGCTGTTGTTATACAGTCGATCGAGTTTTCGGCCAGTAATTATGATGTGGCATGGAAAGTTTTATGTGAGCGATTTGACAACAAGAGGTTGTTAATACATAATCATGTGTCAGCAATATTTAACATTGACCCAATTTCCAAAGAATCGTCATCAGTATTAAAGGGATTAATTGATCAGTTAAATAAAAATTTACGTGCTTTGGAAACTTTGGGTGAACCTGTTAAGTACTGGGACACACTTTTAATATTTATTATCACTCGTAAGTTGGACAGCAAAACGTTCCGTGAATGGGAGGAGTGTAAGGGTCGTATAAACAAGGAAACATCGATTACCTTTGATACATTCCTCACCTTCATGCGTGCGCGCGCTGATCTAATAGAAACTTTAGAGCTGTCACGCAATAACTCGTCTCACTCTCAGATGAATATTAAGTCACATTCTAAGGTCAAGTCTATGGTCTCGGTTCAAAATAATAGTGGTTCTAATTTAGATAGTTCTAAGGTATGTCCTAAATGTAAAGCTGACCACACCTTAGGCAACTGTCCGCAGTTTTTAGCATTAAGCAATGAAGCTCGTTTAAAATTATTGCCTATATACAAGGTTTGTTTTAATTGTTTTCGCCGCGGTCATTTTGCCAATCATTGCAAAAAGTCTGGTTGCAAACTTTGTAAACGCAGGCACAATACGCTAGTACATGTAGCTGAATTTAATAATATTGCTAATACGCGCCAGGATAGTAATAATTCGTGCGATAATCTCTCATTGCAGTCCCCACCGCTGTTGTCGTCGATGTCGGCCGCTAAAACGAACGATGTTGCGTTATCAGCAAACATCACATCTAGCGGTATTAGTCATAATGACGTGTTATTGTCAACTGCTTTAGTCAAGTTACATGATCGTGATGGTCGTGAACATATTGTTCGCGCAGTGCTTGACTGCGGCAGCACATCGTGTTTCATTACACAGAAATTATGTTCACAATTGAACTTGTCTACAAAAAAAATAGACAAGTCAATATTTGGCATTAACAACGTGACGTCACACGTAGGTAAAATATGTCGCATCAACGTGACATCATTAAATAACTGTTTCAGCACTGAACTTTGTTGTTTTGTTTTGCCATTAATAACGAGTGAAATGCCATGTCGTGAATTAAATATTACTAACTTAAACATTCCCGCCAATCTTTGTTTAGCTGACCCTAAGTTTTACAAGCCTGCTGATGTGGACATATTAATTGGCGCTGATGCTTTCTGGGACTTATTAGGGTCGCAGCGAATAAACTTAGGTAATGGTAAACCCATATTATTTGAAACCAGTTTAGGCTGGATAGTGTCCGGACCCATAAGCCGCAATCATGTCACATTAAATGCAAATAGAATTAGGTGTCATTTTTCTAAATTAGGTTCTACTAATTCTGACGAGTTAAGCAACTTACGAAGTGAACTGACTAAATTTTGGCAGCTAGAGGAGATACATTCAAATGTTTCTCATTACTCCTCAGAGGAAAAAAGCTGTGAGGATCATTTTGTTAAAAATACAACTAGATTGGCCAATGGTCGCTTTTGTGTACGCATACCTCTTAAGCAAGACCCTTCTGTACTCGGAGACTCACTTCGTAAGGCCACTTATTGTCTGCATTCGTTAGAGCGTAGATTAAAAACGAAACCTGACTTAGGCAAAATGTATGATGCATTTATGTCCGAGTACGAGTTGCTCGGACATATGACTCAATTCAAGCCATCAGACACTGACCCAACAGGTTACTACATTCCACATCATGGTGTACTACGGGAACAGAGTACCACCACAAAACTGCGCGTTGTTTTCAATGCAAGTTGTCCCACATCGTCTGGAATTTCATCCAATGACATACAAATGGTCGGTCCGACAATTCAGGATGACCTTCTGGCCATTCTTTTGCGGTTTAGGCAGTATAAGTATGTCTTATCGGGAGATGTTCAGATGATGTACAGGTGCGTGGATGTTCATCCATCTGATAGACACTTACAGCAGATTTTGTGGCGAGATAATTCATCACAAGTACAAGTTTATAAATTAAATACGGTGACTTATGGCACTGCTAGTGCTCCGTTTTTAGCCACCCGCTGCCTTTATCAATTAGGTCTTGATTGCAAGGACGACAAGATTGCTGATGTCATCAAACATGACTTTTATGTAGATGACCTGTTAACTGGAGGGGATGACTTAAATACAGTCAGCCACATCCGCCAAGAAGTCACAAAGGCACTTTCGTCAGCTTGCATGGTACTTCGCAAATGGAAGTCAAATGCACCTCAATTGTTGTCTGATATTTCAGAGTCATCGCTTGATTTGAATATTGGCTCTCCTGAGCCAACCAAACTATTAGGTTTAGGGTGGCATGCCAGTTCAGATGAACTGATGTTCTTAGTCGACTCAACCATCTCTCACACTAATAGCACTAAGCGTGATTTGCTTTCTGTCATTGCAAAGATCTTTGACCCTTTAGGTTTGTTGTCACCTTTAGTGATCACAATGAAAATGTTACTGCAGCGAATGTGGCTTGATAAATTGTCGTGGGATGAGCCATTATCTCCAGAATTAAGTGCACCGTGGCAAGCTATTGTGAGAAAATTACCACTTATTAATGACTTTCGTTTTCCACGTATCGTCGTCTGTGAGTCATACACACAATTAGAACTACACATCTTCACAGATGCCTCTGAACGTGCCTATGGCGCTTGTGCCTATGTTCGTAGTGCAAACGACGAAGGCAAGTGTATGGTCAGGTTACTCATGGCCAAGAGCAGAGTGGCACCTATCAAACCAACTACGATTCCGAGATTGGAGTTGTGTGGCGCTGTAGTCGGTACTCATCTATACGAGAAGATATCGAAATCACTAAGGGTTAGGTTTAGCCGTGTGTTTTGTTGGACCGATTCCACAATCGTGTTGGGATGGTTGCAGATGTTGCCTTCAAGGCTTCAGCCCTTCGTGCGCAACCGCGTCGCTGAAGTTTTAGAGCAGGCAGGTCACTGCACTTGGCGACATGTCCCAACCGACAAAAACCCAGCAGACCTAATATCTCGTGGTGTGGATATTAGTAATCTGCAGAGTCTAGACTTATGGTGGTCCGGTCCCGACTTTCTCCATCAAGACTCATGCTATTGGCCATCTTTAGTCAAACCTTTAGAGCCTGCCTCACTGCCGGAAACTCGGTCTGATGTAATTTTAACTGTCAGTGTTGACCACAATAAAAATAAACAATTAATTAACTTTAGCCGTTTTTCAAATTATTCCCGACTTGTACGCTCCATGGCTTATGTGTTGCGATTTCTTAAATTATGTAAAGGGCATCAATATAATGGTAGCTTTCTCTCAAGTGACGAGTTGAACAAAGCTTTAAATGTTTTGATTATACAAAGTCAGCGTGAATCATTTACCGAATACAATTTACTTTTGTCTAAACAAGATTTACCTAAAAAGAGCGTCCTATTAAAATTTAACGTTTATTTAGACAACGATGATATAATGCGTGTCGGCGGACGTCTTGATTATTCGGATTTTAATTATAATAAACGGCACCCTATATTGTTACAGTCCACTCACCACTTTTCGAAATTATTATGTGATTTTGAGCACAAACGATTAATGCACGCCGGGCCTCAATTATTATTAGCGTCATTACGAGAAACCTATTGGCCGATAGGAGGTCGAAATTTAGCCAAGGCCTGTTATCACAAATGCGTGCTATGTCGTCGAATGAAAGGTAAGGTTGTTACTCCATTGATGGGTAACTTACCGCGGCAGCGCCTACTTCCAGGGAGCTTTCCATTGAAAGCACGGGCGTCGATTATGCTGGCCCTATATTGAGTGCTAGTCGTAAAGGTCGTGGTTGTAGGCTTGTAAAAGTATACATTGCGCTTTTTATTTGTTTTACCACTAAGGCGATCCATTTGGAACTTGTGGGTAACCTGACTAGCCATAGTTATTTATTATCCTTATATAGATTTATCGCGAGACGGGGAAAACCCGTAAATATCTACTCAGATAATGGTACCTCATTTGTTGGTGCGTATAATGAGCTTGCTAAGTTCTTAAAATGTAATCATTATTCTTTGAGTACAAGTATGGCCAATGAGGGAATCAATTTTCATTTTATTCCTGCCTATGCCCCTCACTTCGGTGGTCTATGGGAAGCGGGTGTCAAGTCGGTCAAGCATCATTTGTATAGAGTGCTGGGAAATTGTAATTTAACGTTTGAGGAACTTTACACCACATTAGTTCAAATAGAGGCTATATTGAATTCGCGCCCTCTTACACCATTATCATCAGACCCAGCAGATTGCACGCCGCTGACTCCTGGTCATTTCCTCATCGGACGCCCGCTCACTTCCCTGCCTCAACCGAATTTAGAAGAGCACTCCACTACCAACTTGACTCGCTACCAGCGGATTGAACAACTCCGCCAGCACTTCTGGACTAGATGGAGTAAGGAGTTCATCGCAGAACTGCAGCAACGCGTCAAGTGGCATTCCAGTAAGGATAGTTTGAAGTTGGATACCTTGGTAGTAATCAAGGAGGAAAATCTTCCGCCTTTAAAGTGGAGATTGGGCAGGATCGTGGCCATACATCCGGGAACCGACGGAATAGCTCGTGTCGCTGACGTCAAGACCTCAAATGGTATCATCCGAAGGGCTTTCTCCAAGATATGTCCATTGCCGGTGACTACAGAGTCTGGTTGAAAGCAAGGAGGCTTTCAACGCCCGGGGGCATGTTCGAGCGCCTCATGTTTACATCGTAGCAATGACTCACTCATTAGTATTAAGTAAATATTAAGATTACATTAATTCATATTTGTTGCATCGTCACATGCATAACCTGTTATCTTTTTTCACTCCATTATACACGCTCGCAAGATCAACATCATTTTTAAAAGTAGTTTCATTTATGAATCTGAATCCTGAATTCCCAACAATATTAGTATAGATTGTTTTAGAGACAACAAAAATACGCCATTTGTCAAAATTTACGTGCTCGTGCTATGTGGACAGACATCGACGCCTATAGAGTGCCAAAGACACCACTCTTTTTTCATCCACTTATTAGAACAAGTTTTATATTGATACGATTGAACTTTACTTCTTACTTCTTCATTATATAACGTAACTAACTTCTACGCATAACTAAAACCCTTGATAGTATATCTCTGCGAATAAATTACTTCGTTATGAGCGCAGACATGCAACTGTTCCTATACGTTATAGAATAACATTCTAAAGCCTCGTGCTCACTAGAGCGTATCAGACAGACGCGCTGCCATTCGTTCGCCGCTGAAAGTATTCTACGAATATTATATTAAATGATGATGTTGTTTTTGCGGTTATTTTCTTCTACAGTTTATAGTGTAGCATAAGCTTTATAATGCTCAGTTTTGTTTTTATGTTGGCGTTACCTTTTGCGTTTATCTTGTACATTTTTGCTTTAGAGTTTTTTTGCGTTATTTATTCAGTTGTCCTTGTAATTCTCACAGGAGTTGGCAATCAAGAGGGATGGTTTTAGTGAAAAACTGGTCAGAGTTTTTATTTATTTATTTTTGTTTAACTATTTTTTGGCGTCTGAGCTTTCTACCACAGTACATGACACACAGATTAATAAAAGACGTACGCACACATGCCTGAGAACAAGCAGCTGTTTTAATTCTTTGGAACATACCCCGAGGTATACCAAATGAATAACTACTATACAGTTCAGAATTCAGCTAAACTTCAATTTTAATTGATTGAAAGCAATGTTTACCTAAATTACGTTAGTGTATTTGCTCACCCATATCAAGCAATCAAGTAACAAGTACTCCGGTTATTGAATCTTGTATTGTTACTCGATATCCAAGTAAATCACTATCGATACATGAGTAATATCGAGTAATATCGAGTAATCTGTCGATTGCTGTGACGTAGGTCTCGATAGCTTGTAAATATTGACGACATATAAACCTATGAGTTATGAGCATTTGTTTGTATAAGTCAATGATATTGTTAACGAAAAATATAACGAGGTATTTGTTGTGTAAACAAAGTATTATTGTTGAAATCTAAATAAAAGAAAGTGGGAAAATATAAAATGGAAAACATATTTTTGCTCCAATTAATTTTATCTTTTAAGACTAGTTTTAAGTTATAATCATCATCGGCCTAGCCTTTTGCCAACTATGTTGGGGTCGGCTACCAGTCTAACCGGTTTCAGCTGAGTTCCTGTGTTTTACAAAAAGCGACTGCCTATCTGACCTCCTCAACCCAGTTACCTGGGCAACACGACACCCCTTGGTTACACTAGCTGTCAGACTTTTTCAAGCATGGAGGAACTCGCTATGACAAAGATGGTCACCCATCTACGGACCAACCGCATCAAGCATAGCTTAACCTGTGATCGAATCACTTATGCGGTTATAAGTGATTCGATTTTAGTATCCAGTTAAAATTTAAGATAATAATTTAATACTTTGATTCTACTAGATTATAAAATCAGCTACAATTTTGTGATAAATGGCAGCTACATCAACAAGTTAAGCTACGAACGTCTACGAAATACCAAGTCTACGTCGTAGCAGCACAATGTCACTTGACTGAAATGTTGGTTACAGGTTGTTTTGTATGGATTCTAGATATGACCAGGAAATAAAGTAAAGAAACATAATTAAGATCATCCTGACTAGTCACTGAGCAATAATATATCTGAAGTTAAGCCAATCACATTAAATAGCTTCATTTTATTAAGTCTACTTTTGTTTAATTTGACTACATACAAATTAAAATAGCTCATTAAGTATAAAACACGTAATTTATCATGACAATAATCCCGGTAGGCGGGCCTAAACATTTGGGTTCTCCTAACTATTCCAATTTAGGCAACTTTCGAATTTCCGATCGCCTTTACTTCACAATCTAAATAAACTAGTTCAAAAACCGATCACTATTCCCGACTGCGACGGTTAATGAGTGGAATTTTATTTAATACTAGTTACACTCCTTTGGCTCTGCTGTCATGTAAGAATAATATACATCCTTCGGTGGTAAATTAACTATCTAACACAAAAATGTCAATTTAGTTCAAATTAGGCTCCCAATATCATATTCTCTAAGGTAACACTGGTTGTCGTGTTCGTAGAAAAGAGATGCCACTCTACATATGTAGAGCCCAAACGCATTTCGTACTTTAAGTTCCCAAGACAAACGCAAAAAAAAAACAAACAAACCCTTTAACTAAATAATGTTCGTATAGATACCTTTATTTTGGCAGCTCAATTTAAGGAAAATTCATCGGAAAAGGAATTTCAGTATTTTGAGGAGAAAACTCAATATTTAGATTTAAGGGTAGTTTAAGATGGAAAATGTTTTGTTATTTGGAGTTTTTGTCGGACCTTTCAGGAATGGCTGGTGGAAACTAATTAAAAGCATATTTGTTTAGGCCACGTAATATTCTGTACAAACTTCAAATAATCAGTATATTAGACTCTAAAAATGTACATACTCTAAGAATTTTTGTTTCCCTTTGATAAGTTTTGGCTGCTTCTTCGGAGCCTAACTTTGTTCAATACTGTTCCCCATGAATTCATTTCATCTTGAGTAGGTAAGTTTTTGACTATTCATCTTACTTCAATAATGTAACTGATCGATTTTGTTTTATGTGAGATTAAATATTAAAAATGCCACGAATAGAATCATTGATGTGATTCAGTACTTGTAACAAGATCTCTCCAAGATGTTATTTACATACATCTAATACAAATACATTCAAGCACATAGCTATTGAATAAAGTGCACCAGATCAAGAGCCAATATTGAGACGAAATTGTTTTATTACATCTCCATGGCAATATGTAGTAGAAGACTCGGTAATATCATCTCATATTAATATTATACATAAAAGCTCTAGTAGAAACTCGAATAAAATCCTATTTTTACGATTACTACATAAAATATACGCTTAACTATTATTATAGAGCTCTTTTTCATTTACATGCTTATGAAGAGAGATAAAATGTTATTGAAGTTTTTCGCTTGTCTCGGCCATTGCTGATTTCATTATTGACAGTGTCTTCTAGTTTGACATAGAATTGTCAATTGTCTTACAGTCAGAATCAAGAATGACACTGACCAATATTTCACTCTAAAGTCTCATATTGTTATTGTCGAATGGAAAGTAGAGACTAATTGACGGTTTCAAAACGTCACTTCACCGAGCGTTACTCTCTACAACCGCTGTCATTTAAGTGTCATATTATAAAACCTTAATTGCGATAAATAAAACAATGTATTCTGAATCCTAATCGGCTCTACATTTGCGTACAAAAGTTGCGTTCTGCATATCTTCACTTAAATCGCAGCACGCAACCACGCATTCCTTTTACTTCAGCCCTGGTCTTTACCGTTACCTTCTAAAGTAAAATTGTATCAGTTGTGCAAACGGGACAGTGCTCTGTATCATGTAGAGCGGCATCTCTCTCTTGAAACCTGCAGCAGTCTTACTTAAAGGGGCATTGTTCTAGATTATTCCATCAATCCTACCTTACTTAGTGCATTCTCAGTTAAATCGATCCCTATCTAAGGCTTAGTACACAGACACACATGCTGGATTCTCTTTGAATTTAATATTAATAGTGATCGTCTAAAGTAAATAATATATATTCCAGTTAAGATTTCGAAATACATATAATTAGTATTTGTATATGTGCGTGTTTCTCGGTATCTCATTGAGAGTCCTCAACAACGCGTCGTGTGATAGTTAATTATGAAAGTCTGTAACGACGTTTTTTAGCGTTATGTATTTTAAACAATACATTTAGAAAGTTTCGTACTAAATCAGATAGGCCTCAAAACTCTGTAATCCATTATTAGAATGTTTATCAGCTGTCTAGTACTTATGAGTTTGGAGACTAGATGGCGCTGAGTCGTGTAATATTATGCTTAGGTATGCCCGCAATCTCGTGTTTGCCACCATCAAGTTAATATACGTAATCAAATTATATTATGTAAGAAATACACGCACCATTTACTTCAGCAGATAAATAAAAGGTTCCAAGATTATAATCTTACACCGACTTAAATTAAATTAGTGTAATAAAAGGGCAGGACTTGACGCAATACAATCGTAATCCGCGAATATTTAGACCCTAATGTAAGACGCTTTATAGACGAGGCAACAAAAATATAACTGTAGTGATAATTTTATCTTGAAGTAAATATTGTCTTATAAACTAAAATAGGATCATGAATACAGAAACAGAATTTGTTTGGCAGAAACAAATGAATGACTTTAGAGAATTGGTTTCACTTTTGTATGTAAATGACCTAAAGTTATAATATTTTACTTCCTAAACGATATAGGTTGGCATCTTTTTGTCATACCGAGAATAAGTTTAGTATCAACAGAAAATTCTATTTGCCCTAAAAATTAAAACAAAACTTAATTTTATAACTTATGATAAAAAAATGCACAGTTAGCCGAGTGGTGGAGATCACAAATGACCATTGCGCACGACAAGCATATGTATATGATCCAGATATACTTGTCCTAAGCCTTTGTTTTAAAGTGCTTGTGGTCCCAATGCCTTAAAAACCCGAAGCAAGGTTTAAATTCCAAGTTCTTTTGTGAAAAAAGAAGTGAATACTGATTGGTATTTCATTATTCAGCACAAGTGTCGTTGTGTAAACATATCTTTAACCTAGTCTCAGCTCTCGCGATCGTCCTTGAGTTTTTGTCTCGCTTCGCAAATAAGAATTTGCATACAAACGGTGCTTCTACATTTCTCACTGTGTTCCATTCGTTAGGACGTTATATTAGCTTAAGTAGTTACGCTTTTCGTACTTAATTCAGCGCTGGTTTGTTTTTCCTACGTGATGACTTTGCATGTGTTTTGTAAGGTGGGTCTCGCTGTGATTTATTTCGTGTCAATTTTTGTTTAAAGTCTTTAATATTTTATTAATTATTAGTTTATTTGTAATATCTACTATGGGTACTATTACATGGTATGGCAATCTTATTTATCGTAATCGTATTTTGTTGTTTACAATTAAATTGAGATTTAAGAAAACTAATACATAATAAAAACTATAATCCCTATGAATAACTCTTCAATAGCAGTCTGACTTTGTATCTTAGGATTATCCCACAAATATTATAAAGGCGAAAGTTTGTGACTGTGTGTGTATGTAAAAACTATTCCGATTTTTAAAAGACTAACTTATATCTTCTATCCACGCGGACGAGGTCGCGATGAAATACTTTTTGATGTTTTAAAACAAAACAGCATCTCAAACAATGTTGAAGTTTTAATAAAGACGCAGACAGCTGCTTACCTCGTCTATCACTTAGGGGATTAGCTCAATATTAACGCAGTTGACCGCTCCCGTGCACACCTGAGCTCCATACTGGCTGACACGTAGTCGCTGCGGTCTAGTCCCATCTTGTCATGCTAAGATATTACCATATAGTGATGCATGTTGTATAAGAAATATGAGTTGCATGATGTGTCAGGTGGTTTTGAATTTGGAAAAAGATTAATATGTATAATGTGAAAAGAAAACCTGCATTATCATTAAATATTGTAATCCTAGAAAAACATTTTTTCAAAATCTCTCAAATGTGTAGTAATTCAATTTGAAGTTACGTAGATCTATTTAAAAAGAGAAAATTTTACTTTAATGATAGATAACAGTTATAATTTTTAACCAAAACTCTACATACTAAAGCACTAAAGTAATCATTAATACCTACGTTAGTTGGATATTATCTAGGTAAACAAAATTATAATTGATTATGTAAGCACGTCACAGTTTGGAGAATGTAATTCAGTCACGCCGACACTTTGAATACATTATACTCGTGTGAAACATACAACGTTTACTTCAACGAGTTCAACGTTATAATAAAATGCAATCGACACTAAAATGATATATAAAACTGAATAAAAATAATAATTTAAATTCTGTTGTAAGGGATGGGTTTGTATTACTTTTATCGGTAGTTATTGACTATAGAACGGAAGAACAATGGTACAACATAATATATTTTAATTTACAGTTATTGTAATAAATTATAATTGACAAAATCAAACACTCAAATTAACTATTAATATTGATATTCTTTTTTATTTAATAGTGTGCTGTAACTTTGAGATTAATTTCGTCATTTTTGATTGACTAAAACAAAATAAATTCACCAAAAAATAAATAAAAAAGTACATTGAAAACATTTCTGAAACAGCTACTATCAAAATATAACGCTGTAATAAATAATTAATGAAAAAATAATACAGTTTGAAGCCAAGTGAAACAATTGATACGGCCCCATCCCTAGTCGTAACAAAGTTACCGTGTTAAAGTGAAGCGCGCTATTTTTAACGATCGTAGTATTAACCTTGGTTTATGTTACAGGATCTTTCGGTACAGTCAGCAACTTAAATTTATGAACAAAATCAGATTTAAAAACTGCCAAAAATATTTAAAATACAAATACAATATGTATGAAACTGGTGTTTAACGGAAATTCTACAGTTTTGTGCTTGATTTTGTGTTCCACGACTAAGTTATTATATTTAAAAGTTTCGTAAATATACCTATACATTTTTGTGAAAAAGCACTTCTTTAGTAAGGAATTTAATAATTGTATTGCGATTACGTCAACAAACATTGAAGTCACATGCAGTAAGACACCGAAACTCCGGACAAGCATTCGTGGATCGCATGCTTTTCCTTTGTGGGGATCGAATGCGTGACACGCCGCGCAAGTGGGTTTTGCGTAGTGACTTAGCCACCAGGTTATCCGTTTGCTGACTGAATAGTGTATATATCTTGTACACTGTCACATATGTATGAGTAAGTATGGTTTATGTGACATAATGTATATAAACAGATTGTTAACCGGCGCGGCGGCGGAATGAAGATCTATAGTTTTTATATGAACGAATTGGCAATAATATATCACTCTAGCAGAGATTAAACAGGTTCAATTATGAATAAAAAAAATAATTCTTAATTAGTAAAATCATTTCAATAGTGGGGTAAATGCGTCAAGATATTACACGAAATTTAAATAAAAACTATTGAATCATACTTGATGAAATTGTTACGGTACAAATTACAGCCTTTTCACGTTAACTTAAAAGAATCAACAAAATCCGTTCAGCCAGTCCACAGTTATGAGGTAACAAACTTAAAATGAATTAAGTACCTTCTTTTGGAAGTCGGTTGAAAAGGCGATCAAAGGGAATATAAAACGTAAAAGTTTACACAGTACCTCGATAGATGGCGTTGGAATCGATTTAGATCGCGCTATGGTTTCGTTACACGGGATATTATAACTGTCGGAGAATTAATTTTTTTGTTGTGAGCAGAAAGCACTGTGGTTTACTATAATGTTATACGCGCTTCACATCAGTTTCCAAGTGTTTTTATTATCCACCCTCTCCAAGTCGACCTTCGTTCAGGCTGTTACTACAAGAATCCTTTTTTCTGTTCCGATTTCTCGGTGACTGTTTAACCTCAAACATTACAATGCTCGAAGTATAAGATTATAGCAGTATGAACTGAAATCTCTGTTCAGAGAGCCTTTACAGTCAGAATACAGCTCCCACAGGCGTCGTGGATTACTCTATTACATGAACGCAGTAAGTTTAAGCTAATTCTAACTTAAGCTGGTTCGGTGTAGATGTTAGCTTTCGTATTAAGTGTTTCATTCATCTAACTAATGGTTTCTGAAGAAAGGATTAATTGCCAATTACTTGTATGCAGAGAGTGTATCATCGTTGATTTATAATTATGATCGTATGTTAAACTTGTGTTTTGTAAGAAATTTAAGCAACAAATCGATTTGAGAATGGTATTATCTTTTTTACCTGTGGTTTTCAATGTCAAATCACGGGGCTCAAATTATTAATCGTTATTCACAACAATTTACTTACAGAATTGAAACCAATATTATATGATTTGATAATTATTCAGTTCAATTGTCAAATCAATATAACTTTCAAATACATTTAATAAGGGTCAGAATAATAAGCGAAGAACACTTTTCGACGAACGAAAAAAGAGACTGAAAGTCTGTCACGATAACTGTCTGCTACAACCTTGTTTACATTATTAATTTAAATAAAAACAAATCGGGACATTTGAATAGGGACCATCTGTGACGCGTCATAATTGCATTAATTTGTGCTTTGTTTTTTGTGAAGGACATGCCCGGAATCTGCATTGCAAATGTCCAGTTTATCATATTCCTGACGCCCGACAGATGGCGGTATTGTCTTTACAAGTGTCCTGCTGTGCTAATGTGTTAGACACAACAAAAATGTTTTACATGAGGTTTTTTGAGGGTTCAGTAAGTGCTTTTCGTCTGAGGGAAATAAGACTAAACACTGCCTTATTTTCATTTTGTATTGCTATAAAAACTTTTTATTACGTACGTATTTGGACAGAAAATAGATAAAGTACACAAAAGCATAATAGAAAAATTGTTTTCATTCCAGAAACGTTTGTCCTGAGTAGGAATCGAACTCTGTTATAGCAGTCTGGGCCATAACCACTACTGTAACTGTCCTGTCTTCGAGTGTAGTGTCTATCAAATTTTACTTCTCACGGTCAACAAAAAACAGATCAGTATTTGTCTGAGCTGTAGCTAACCTCGTTATAACGCATGGCTTCTGATCATAAACAGATATCCTAAGCGTTAAATTTTGAAATAGAATTCATATAAATCTTAACTTAAGACACCAGCCAGCAAAACCATAAGCCACAAGAAATCAACCAAAAAGTCAATCCGAGTAATCTTCGGGCGAGCGGAACAGCGAAACAGATGCGTACTGCAATAAGGGGCAAATCTAGAATAGCGTCCGCTTACAATCTTAATTGGTAACAATTTATCGTGGAAGGTGAAGCCAAATGGGCCGTAATGGACGTAAAGGGTTCACGATCTAATCTTAATTGTGTGGCCGATATCAATGTGGAATCAGAGCCTTGTTTTGTGGCGGCTCCGTAGGATGGCACGCCTTCACCCGAAAGATGGACAGACTTTATAAATGAATTTGATGGACACTATGTTCTAGGCTGGATTCTATAGATTATATTTTAGTAATAGACATTAAAATACGACTATTTCTCCGAAAATTGGAATACCCCGTAATGGATTTATTTTTCTTTTTTGTCTTATCGCCGCCACAATGATACGACTGATCATAAGGGATCAAAGTCGATTTATTCATTTAGAAGGGAGGATGTTTTAAAAAGGACCTTGCTTACGTGCAAATATTTTTTCCAGAAATTTACCCTGAAATCATTTTATTCCTTCTTGAACTGAAAATGACTGAGCACTGAACATGAAGAATCATGGATTCAATCCCCGTGTAGGACTCTTGTGTGATCCACATATGCTGAGCCTTTGTGTCTATGTGCATGAGACATAAATGTGTGTGAGATATGTCGACTTTAAATAGTAACATTCACTTATTAATACCAAACTGGCATTTTACTGAACAATATTCAAAGAATAATTTGTTTAAAATTCAAATTAAAATAACGAAATATTATTTGGCCAAAATCGAAAATAATTAAATCATGCCGTTCATTAGTTCCATTGTTAATTTTATTGAAATGCATTAAGTATGCAAATGTATTGAATTTAAATTCAGTTACTTTGAGTTTGTTTTGTTTTTGATTTTGAATGGATAATGTCTAGAGTTGCACTAGATACCGTTCAGTCGAGTTGTCGACGGTTTTCGAAGTTTCTTAAGTAGTCTATCCACATCGTTAACTGGTCTACTTACAAGTATCTGGTAAAGATATGAAATTAATTCGAAGAGTTTGTTTCTGTTTTGAATCGATCAAAGAAATCTATTGCATAAAATTAATATTTATAGTCCGATTTTTAATTAGAGGCAGTAAAATGACAATTGCAACTGTCATTTATACAAAAAAGGGTGACCCGCTACAATAGTGATGTTTGGAAATCTTACTACGACGATGACATTTAGTCATGCTTTATTTTATTTGTATCAAAAATTTACTATTTCTATTAATTGAGCTTTTATAATTGTAAGTTGATATTAAATTTGTTTTTCATCCAACCACTGCATAATGTCAGAATTCATCCAGTTTGGAGTTGGATGCGCTCGACTTTTCTTGCATGGTAACGTGCTTCATCTTATACCAGCACCGCATTTGGCTTTAATTTTATAAATTTAAATTAATATTATTATTATTTTTACATTTAAAAACAGTCACCGTGCATGTCTTTTGATTAATTGTCGTAAATATATTTTTTTATACAGAGCTAATTTGATATCTGAATAAAAAAATGTAAGCTCGACTAACTTTTGATTGTAATAAGTCGATTCTAACACATCACTATTTAAACCTGCCACACTGGAAATGTCATTTTACTGCCGCGAATTAAAAATCGGACCATAAGTACAATTTATACAATTTAACGTTTTCGAATAAATTATTCAACTAGCAATTGAAGGGTTTTTTTATAAATCTTGATTCAAATGCCAACAAAGGTCTTTTTTCAAACACCAAATTACAACGATTGTAACGTTTACTTTCATATGTACACGATTTTCAGACTGATTGTATGCGTCGTATAAAGTCATATATCCCTATTTAAAAATTACGACTTTATTTGAAATTCGTACTTCATATTTGATATAAACCTTTGAGGTCAACCCACACGCGTCAGCTTACAGCAGAACAGCAGAACTTTAATTAATACGTCGCTACAGCAATGCAATTACCTAATCCGAGACCCTACCACCGTCTCTCTCACACAAGTCGCAGTTATGGGAGCGAGAAAGCACACTACATGTCGAGCGCCATGTCCCTTCCACAACGACACAAGCCCTGTTTTAAGATGTCGTGGTAGGTTCCTAGCTCCCAGAGTACCTTGAGAGTGTATTGTTTTGACGTTGATGGCTCTTCCATATGTAACAATTGTTCTCGACCCGACTTCCTGGCACTTGCATGGTTGTAATGACCTTATACGTATAACTTTGTATTAATTTTGAATGTAGGTACAACGTAAGTACAACATAATTATATATGTTGAATATACGCACAAGCACATTTCTTCATTTTCTAGCTGATATGACTAATTTATATATCAGACATTTTCCTTTAGTCGTCTTTAAAATAAACATTTTGTTGTTACAAAAGCTTACTTTTGCCACTTTTAAAGCAAAATTAAAAACTAATTTCTAAATTAATCTATTATACATATAATAAAATTGTAGAAAAGTGAAAACTGTACATTGAATATTTTTAAAAAAGAATAATTGGAGGGTGGTCTACGAACGATTCCGTTGCCGAAAATATGATTTTTAGAATTTTTGTCTGTTTGTCTGTTTGTCTGTTTGTCTGTATGTATGTCCGGAAAGATCTCGGAAAGTACTTAATAGATTTGATTCATATTTTCAGAGAATATCGACAACAAGTCCGTTCAACATACTTTTTACTTATTATCTCGCTTTTCGTTACAGGCGGTGAGCAGGAGCCTTTTATATCTATACACAAATATCAAATTATCTCATAAACTACTGAATATATTTCGTTCAAATTATGCATGAACTTTATCGTACACATGATACAACAAATATACAAAAACCATAACGCTACTATGCAGGGGGCATGAGCAGTACGGTTTTAAATTTTTGGACTCATCCGTAACATCGTGTAATACAATTATGAGGTGTATTTTCACCCCATTGAGTAGTAGGCAGCACGGTCATCAATTTACTCAAAAAACATCACGCTATTTATCTTAAGACTTTTGGCAGAGAAATAATATATTTTTTCGAAAGTAAATCATTTTCACAAAATCAGTCATTTTATTCTCTTTCAAGTCTAATGTAGACCTAGAGCGACAATAATAAAGAAACATAAACTATTAATACTTTTATTATTATTATTTTGATGCAAATGTTACTTCGTAATCGGTACACTCTTGAAACAAAGGAACTTAAATTATTTTTATTTTTATTGGTATACTAAAATTACTCAAGTTCAAATGTGGAATGCCGTAATATGATTTTGTGTTTATTTACGATAGGTGTATATACCTATGTTTTTAGCTCGGTAATGTTGGCGATGCTACTTCAAGATAAAAGAATTCGTAGTGACACTCAACCCAAAGTTGCATGTAGTTCACATTGATCTCATCTATAATTATGCAAAACAATAAATTACTGAACGACACAGTTAATTAAATTACCTTGGTTCATCTGTAACAACTAGCAACAAAAATATAAACTTTCAAACAAAAAAAAGCCTTTCAAACAATGAAATAATGTTTTCTTAAATTTGCAACATGACATAGGCCAAAAGTATTTCGGATAGAAAAGCCCAGAAAACTTGCATAAAAACTTCATAATAGGTATGCAATGTAAAAGATCTATAAGACCAAAGCTATCAATTAATAAGAGCGTACGCTAGACGGTTTTTGACATTACGTATCTATTGATAGAACAATGTCTACTGACACCTGGCATTTTTCAATATTTTAACGATTTGATTGGTCTACATCCGCCATTACAGAGACCGCACACGTGGCCCTTCCAAAAATTCCTGTAACAATTTATTGTAATCTCTACTTATTTAAAATTTTCTTCTTTCGTACCCTTTTAAAAACAGCGGAAAGAACAAGACTGAATGAATTTCTGAGATCCCAAAGCTAAGCCGACGATTATTAGGAACATATTTTTGGAAATTTCCCCAATAAGGCTGATAATAGCGTGTAGCTATCAGCACTTACATCCGTCACACAATGTCTGGAAAATTCATTTTAGCTGTCGGTATCGACAGCGTAACCTCATAAACAACCTCATGTAGTCTTTATTTAAGTTCCATTTATGCAGTAGGGATGACGGTATTTTACTTCAATGATCGTCAGGTAGGTTAACGAATAAAATACGTATTTTTTCTTTGTAAATTGGTACAATAAATAGAACTCATACGCATGAAGTCACTTTTATGTTCATATTTTGCTTTGTTGTAACATCACAAATTAGACATATCCTATACTTTTGATTTTTGTCATTGTCAATTTAAAAAAAAGGGGTGTCTGATATATTTTTTTTTCACGCTATTTATTTATCAGCAATTTAAAGGCAAATCATGATCAAAACACCAGGGGGCCAACTTAGCATGTTTACCAACTTTTTTATTTTGGAAATATTTCAAATGTTTGTGAGGAAGATCAGTTTTAATATTAAGAGGACAATCAAACATAACGTGTTTCAGGAAACCGTTTATCTGGGCGCAATTTTGCAAAATCTTAAATCTTATGACACTATGTAACATCCACAGTTACCGAGCCCGACTCTCACTTCACCAGCTCCGTCCACAAAAATAATTTGACATCTTATTTATATCGTCAGAAAACATCGTGTGTGAAAATAACAACTGTCTGGCTATAACTGTTCCTGAGAAACAGCCAGGTGACAGACAGACGAACGGACACCGGGGCCTCAGTAATATGGTTCTGGTTTACCTCTTTGGTTACAGTACAATCATAATTTTATGATACCTCATAATCACTATCATAATCCGTCTAACAATTTCAGGTGTAGGCCGGCCAAAGAACAGACGTGCTCGAAAATCATAACCCACCCAATTAGAAAATGGAAACCCTCGAAAGTAAAACATTTTTAGCAGAAGTGCTAAGACTGAGTTATACCTTCTGTTATTTTTTCATACTTGCATCCCCCCCCCCCATTTTTAAACGGCTCGATTTGTCAAACATGTCTTAACGAACACTCGCACATAATTCACGTTTCAATTAAAATTGTACAATTCGTTCGGAAGCTATGATGTCACAGACAGACAGGCAGGCAGGCAGATATATCAAAGTTATAAGCCCCTCTTTTTGGCATTAAATAAGAAAAAGTCATTAAAACAGCTGTGAAACATTTGACACCAGGATAGTATCGTAAACGATGAAATGTGTTTGATTCAAACATTTGATAGTCTTTGGGCCGCTCAAGATTCATTATAATTTAGAAAAAAAAGCAAGCTTAAAATGTAAAAAAAGGTGTTTCATTTTCAATATTGCATTACGTGTTTGCGATGATCGTTATTATTAAACTTCATAGTTTTTCACATCTTGAAAATCACGCAGACGAAGTCGCGGGCAACAGCTAGTTCAACAATAAAATATTATTGCACTTATTACTTAAATAGAATAGAATAGAATAAATTTATTTGTTTAAACATAGGTAACACATATAAAACCTCTTAATAAAATAAAAAAAGTCTCACTATGTTTCGCCTCACTTGGCATACAAATATTTGCTTAAAACTAATACAACTTTACAACAAATTAGGCACATTTAACAAAATAATTATAAAGATAATGTAAACAAATATAGACATTTTTTTTTAATATTTAAGCATATTTCATAATTAAACATATTTAAGATCAATGTTATAAACAAATCAGAATTTGCACTCATTTTGTCATTATTTTCTTAAAATTTTTCGTCTAAGAATTCGGTAATAGAATAGTAGGCTTTTTGTATTAGAAAATAGCTAAGTGAACGTTTAAATCTATCTAAAACATTCACATCTTTAATGATTCTAGGAAGTTTGTTATATACTTTGGGTGCCATTCCCAAGAAACTTGAACTTAAAGCTATGACATGCCTCGAAACTCCTGTTAGAGATTTTCTTATGTTCTCCGAAACATTAATTTTATAAGCAAAGCTTTTTGCAAATGTAAAAACAGCGTAATTCTTAGTAAATGTGTGGAACCTTGTTTCTGTTTCTTTTTTTTTGTTTTCCGTGATCGAGTGGTCCATGTCTCCCGTTTGGTCGTTTCTAAGTTTTGTTATCTTACCTTGTTATTGCATTCTTTCTACAAAATTTTATACTATTAGTTACCTTAATTTTATACTATTAGTTACAAAATTTCATTCTCTTGGAAAAGTCCAAGAGAATGAAATTTTGTAACTAACGACATCAATACCTATATTAATGATGTCGTTAACGTTTGACTAAGAAAGGCCTACTTGAGTTAAAGACTTTTTGGTTAAATTGCAAGTTTATAAATAGCACATTAATTTACTTGATACCAGATACGTGGATAAAACAGACTCGCGGGTAAAAATACAAAATTCCAACGTCTAACCTCTTAATCAATCCAACACAACCTCACATTTCACACAACAAACATTTCAGAACATTAAAACCTCTTTTTAATCTCACTTGTTAGTACCGTTCCTTTTTATTATTACGCCTTTATTCCGTCGATTCAGGCGCACATACATACACAGGCCGGGAAACAAATTGGCCGAGAGGATAACGTAATACCAGCATTATTACATGGCGGTGCGTGACGTGCTGCAATTAAACTGTTAATTGTGGCACAAGACGTGTGAGTGAGATGTATGGGCGGTGTGGAGCTGGGGAAGTAAATAGAAATGGGTTGGGGAGAAATGGATCAAAAGATGAAAAAGCGGTCAAGTGGGCTCGTGATACTGAAAAGATAATTTTCCATAAGTTTCACACGGCATCTAGTATCAAATGAAGCAACTTTTGTAAAAAAGCTAAAGAAAAATTAATATGAAAAAACAGTCACCCATCAAAGTTTTAACAGTATCCAAACCGGTTACTGTTGACCAGGTCCGTTGCTTATTATTGACTTTGATTTCTATGAATTGTTGTTTGCAACTGCAAGTCTTATTTAATTAATTGCTTTAAAATATCTACCACGTAGAAAAACAGAAATAGAAATTCATATATTTTTTAATCAGCCGAAAAATGACTTGTACTTGCATTTATCAAAATCTTGATACGTTGAAATGAAACTACTTTTACGGATTTTATCGCGGTTTAATTTTAGATTTTAGTTCCCGACGTTTCGAAACCTTTGCAGGTATCATGGTCACGGGCAGACTGAGATGGCGTTCGTCTTGACAGAAGATGTTGCTCGTTCTACCTTCATATTTTAAGTCTGCCCGTGACCATGATACCTGCAAAGGTTTCGAAACGTCGGGAACTAAAATCTAAAATTAAACCGCGATAAAATCCGTAAAAGTAGTTTCATTTCAATGTCTAACATTCGCGTAAACCTAAGAAACCACTATTTTGATACGTCTCAAATATCAACACAACACTTGCTTACAAATCCTTCTAAGGTACAGTTACTTTAACTCCCCCTACAAATTATAAATGAAGCTACATTTATTTCTTTGTTAGAGTAACGTACGAGAATTCTATCGAACTAACTCTTAAGCTCCGTCCGTACACGTCGATATCCTTATGTGAAACATCGCTTCACAAGCAATCCTTGAAAGTAGAATGTTAGATAAATTCAAAGAATCGTTTGTTGGCGCTTTCTGAACGAGATTTTTTGAACTGAAATTCGTTTCAACGTTAGATGGATTGGAACATCGGGCCGTGCTTTTAAGAGTGAATAATCTTATCTTAGTATCGAATGGTTTAAATGTGGAGAGTGTTTTTGTTCGGTGTGTGCTGTTTTTAATGTTGAAAGCGGAAATTTGTTTTGAAGCTTTTCTTGTAAGCAATGACAGGATAAAAATGCAATGACTTATTGAACAGTTTTTTATGGCTTAGAATGTGGACTACTTAACCTGCTTCAAAATAGTTATTTGTGATAAAAAGTTGTATTTATCAAAAGCTCATGCTCCTTTATAATCAATAAAAATAAAAGTATACCTGAAATTAAAACAGTATTTTTTATGTTCCGTGTAGACCAGCCCTAACAATAATAAATTCAGCGTCGTTACTGCAAACGAGGTTAATATAAAGGTGGCTACTCACTCTCGGGAATGGCTGCATTAAGGAGGACGCTGGGAACCACGTTTGACTTATGCGAGAGATATTACATTATTTTATCGCAACTTTAGATGAACATTAAATTGACTTAAAAAATATTATTAAAATACACCGGAACTTTAATGAGAATCAGTTTGATTGTAATGATAAAAATGTAATAATATTCCACAACTTTAAAACAGAGCTATCTAGTCTTAAACTAAGCAAATCTTGATTTATGAGTCCTTTGACTTTTAGACAATTACTTTACCTATTGATATACATCAATATGTTATATGAATAATCTCCCCACCCTCTAGCGCACATAGAAAATCCACGCGGATGTCTCGAGTGAAAAAATATATGATGTAAAATACCTATTATAAAGTTATATCTTTTCAAAAGCGAAGTGAGTTCCAGATAAACTGTATCTAGTTCTAGAACGAGCTAATTAAGACACGGCTGGTGTATAAAGTTACAATGTCTCAGTAATATGCAAGAAGAGAAGGCAAAAATGTAATCGTAAAAAAAATATAAACTTATATATTTCGTTTCTGGCTATTTTGTAACTGTTAAGAGCTTTAACTAAGTAACAAAAGATTTTGATATTTTCTACACTATTCTTTCTTATGCAAATGTTTTGTTGCAATATTTTTATTTTCTAAGAAAATTAATTATGTAAGATTTTTTTTTGAAAAAGGTCGAACGTGGAAGATTTCATTATTGGAGAAAAATATACGTTTGTTATCACAGCCACCAGGGAAAATGTTTCTTTGAGAGCAAATATGGAAAGAAATAGTAAAGACGACTATGAACAAAATATACAGGGTGATTTTTTAGTCGTCTTACAAAAGCAGCCCAGTTCATGTATCCGACGTAAAATACCCCTAGGCGCGATTATTTTTTTTTCATCATCAACTAAGATAATAAGTACGAAGAAAATTAAACGAGAGAAATCTGAAATATACTCTTAAAAATGATAAACTTGCCGCCGCCTTCGCCCCTCACCGTTGTTACAAGGCTCGGACCGCGCTCGCAACAGAGCTTTGTTTCTAAAAATCTACGAATTGCATCACAATATTGAATAAAAATTGCATTTGTTTTTTCAAATCTCATAAATACCTATTTTTTATCATGAATGTGTTCTAGTCATTGGATACATGAATTGGGCTGCTTTTGTAAGACGACTAAAAAATCACGGTGTATAATACTTTATTAAAGACGACCAAAGACTGCCAATATCAACCACATCTCCTCTCGCGGGTCTGCTGGTAGATATATTCTTATGAAGAAGCATCCTTTTACATATTTTCATATAACAAAAGTCCACTTTTCTTGGACTCATAGAAAATTTAACCTTCCTCAAAAAGAAATTTCTTTCTAATCTATTCATATTGAAACTTGGTCGTATAATATTTTGAGTTTCACTTGCCTACTACCTTTCAAGTTGGTCTCCAAACTTTTAGAGGGCAAACCACTAAGTCTTAAAGTATTACTTTGAATGAAGTTGTGGGAGAGTGATAGAACTATACACGATATAGAGCGGCCTCTATTTTTCTCAACAGCAGTGATTTTTGTTAAAAGATCATGGTAGGCGTTCCTTTCCACCACTGTTGTCCGAGTGACGAGAATTTTGACAGTAAGTAAGCATTGTTAAATGTTGAATTGTTTGAAACTTCGGTGATTTGTTATAATTTCATTGTGGAATTGCTTATAAATATATTTCGCTTTTGTTTCGAAATGTGAAATTAATTTTGACTATAATTGAAGGTGCGTTTTTGTTTGAATGACGGCCGTCATTAATTAATTGATCAGACTGAATAGGTGGTTTTAGTTGTTCCTTTTGAAATATTCTTTTTTGCATAAATAAACACAAGAAAGGCTTCAGTACTGCATTAATAATATTTTTACACATGAAGAATAGAATACAAGATGTATCTTCTGCCCAATTACAAACTAAGAATCAACAATCGATGATGACGATAATATTAATGATAAAATTGATTTTACACATTTCAGCTAAGTCTTTGTTTCTCTATCCATTTATAAGTTATTGTACCTTCAGATACAAAATAAATATCCTAAACCTTATAAAGCTTTAAGCTTTATTATCTGCGACGTTATCCCAACGAGACAGGTGCAACATGAGAGCATTTTGTGATTCAGGTGTTAAACTGACTTAGTGCCTTTGTAGCTAGGATGTTCCGAGGAAATCCAGAGAGGCAATACATATTCAATGCGGTCCGTTTTGTGTTGCTGCGCTGATATACTTTGGGAACTGGCTTTTTATATTTTTGAAGTGTTTGTGTGTATTTTGCAGGAGGGGAGGGCTACTAAGAGGCTTGGAGTAAATGTTACCTAAAGACAAACGCCAGCATTTAAACGAAGGCAGCTGTCAATGAATCAACTCAACGTATCAAGGTTCACTGCTATAGACCTCCAGCAAGTTGCGCTATAAAACTGGCATCAGTCATTCGTCAGTCGGGTTTTGGCGATAACATTATAGCCCACGTTGTTGTCCATATCAAGGGAATTTATTATGAGAGTCAATAAAAATGCAAATGTTTCGCTACGTTAATACTCTTCAAATGAAACTATTTAATTTATTAAAAAAAAATCTAGGTCTCAAAAAATAAAGGTTAAAAAAATCATTAATCTAACTTAGTACTTATTATATCGATTCAAGTATAATCGATTACTCTCGACACTCTGATCTTTAGAGAACCGAAACGAGATAAAGCCTTATTTTCCAACACCTGCTTACATTATCCAATAACCTAGAGATTACCCCAATGACTTGCGCGCCGCGTAAAGAGATGAAAATCAATCTTATATAATGTTAATATCATGTTTTGCCGAACTCTTAAGGTGGAGATACACGAAATTTACCGATGACAGTCGCAGAAACAAGCGGTTACGTTAAGTTTTTACAGCTGCAAGTGTACATTATTTTTCAACATAAAACTGAAAATATCAATTGGCGTTGTGTGTATCAAATATACTGGATATAAGAGACCCAGAAGTCGTAAATGAAGCACCATATAGTATGCACATCTAAAACATTGTTTTTCAAAATTTTCGCTAAATGAATTCATGAGGAAGATTAAGCATACACTTATCAATTTTCATTATTTACGTAAAAACTTTTGACTGTAATTCTATTGTAAGTTTTAAAATAAAATCTAGTTCGTTTGTATATTTATTTCCAAGTTATTATGATCTCAAACCGCGCAACCCTCTTACCGCATCGTGTGTGATCCACTTAACTCTTCAATCCGCCTCGGATACAGATAAGGGTATAAAATATACCCGTTACCGTTTATCAGCCGGTAATTATTGCCCGACTGCGGATGAAAGGGGGTTATGAATTTACTATGAGAAAACGATGTAGGCCGGTCGTTGTGCGGTCGCCCATTACTATGAACGTGGTCATAAATTGTGAGTTGTAAGAGTTAATTGAGGGGATGCTTACGGCCATAGAGCTGTTATTTCTATAACGTCTGTTGTTTTATCGTTATTACGGGAATCACGGTATCTTATTCGTACTTTCCTCATTAATTTGATAATGAAATGTGAGTATGGCGATCGGATTCTTTGTCGCTTTTTCATGGAACTGTTTTTGGTTGAATACTTTGGATGTAATTAAACTGGACCAAATATTTTATTGTAATTACTGATGTTTTCGCTGATAATAATGGGAACGAAATATAGTACCTAATTTAAACCGGAATTGATACTAACCAGCTATCGATATATTCTTATTTCATTTGAACAAGGAACTAGCAAAGATCTTTGAATTTATATATCTTTGATTTTCTTCCCACTCAATCCCTTGTGACACCAGCCAGTCACTACGCCAAAAAGGTATACACTATACAGTCTTTATATCATTGAGTATTTTGGAACAAGTCTAACAAATGTATTACATAACACAGTACATAATAAAATATAGTACTTCTTTGACATGGAAAATATGGCAAAAGAAGGAAGCGGGGCTGAAGCTACTCGTACTCGTTTCTGTCACTAATGGGAGTGGATGATCAACTTTAGGTTATTTACTGGCTAATTCTATGCATCATACAATCACAGATGGCGTTACCACGCCTCGTAAAAGACCGGCTTTTTTTCTGACGGTTTGAGCAACTTGCAAAGGCCGCCGTTAGTGGGTGAGTCAGTTATGACAGACGTTTTGTGTTTGATTTAAATTATGACTATTTATTCGGTTTGACTTGCAAAATAGAAGCAAACAAATATACATTTTACATACAATTTATTGTATAAAGTTTGTAATCTGTCAGTTTTAGTTTGATAACTCTGATTCCATTTGTACGGCAGTTCCGTGTCACTTCCTTCAACTTGTCCAAGTTCCATGGTCACCGAGATATATTTGTAGGGCGACCTCTTTGTTTGGAAGTGATTCAAAAAGTTTTATCTGTTATATTGTTTTTGGTGGCAGTATTCATTATGCCTTGACCTTGTAAGCTTTTCTTCGGCCTTTCACAACACTCGGGTTTATTAGCCATATTTCATTATGTAGCGTTTTGTTACGTTTCTAGAGAGATATAATCTTTTGATGAGAGTTTTCCTTACAATATTCTGGATTTATTGTTTCAGTTTTTTTTGTTTTAATTTAAGAGGGGTTTTAGCGAGATGTTTTTTTTATGGCGATTACCTTTAATTAAAGATGGAAAATGTAGCGACGAAAGCATCACAAGAAATTATATTGAAGACTGTAGCTAGACTGTACTAGTAGCTGGCTACATGAAATGAAACCGATGGATAATAAATGTTCTCCGTGGAAAAATACATCACTACATTTCTAAAAAATTGTGACGTCATATAAAACTTTGAATTAACGTATTACCTATAGTTTTTTTTAAATCACAAAAAAAATGTGCGATTTTTTTTACCTTCATTTACCTTACGACTACATGTATAAAAAAATACAACTTCCCGAATATTTTAAGAAACATCCTTAGCAAAATTTTGTATGGAGACAAAAATAGACCTTTACAAAGGTATAACATCAAAATAAGCGATGTCCAGTCCTTCAAGCTCTTGTTCGAGGGGTTACTCCAGAAATTTATTTGTCCCAAGTTAAATACTTGCAATACTTCATACTTTGCGGGGATCATTTAGGCTTCGCACAGCTTTTGTTCTTTTGTGAAATAAAACGTGAAAACGTATGATTTTTTCTTTTATTTTTTTTCTTCTTTTTTTGCTGAAGTATTGGTTTTGACGATAATCTCAGTTTGAACTTTAGAATGTAATAAGAAAGTGATGTTTGAGATTTTTTTATTCTGTGTACCTGATTTAAAAGTATAGTATCTGTGTGTTGCTTTACTAAACTTTGAATTAGTGTTCTGTTAAAAAACTAAAATATAATGACACAGCATGCATTGAGCTATCTAATACCAACTTAATTTTAAATGTGTTATATTCACGCCTGAAAGCTAGAAAAAAGACTTACTACTTAAAGCGCTTTTAAAATCAACGACGATTATAAAACACACCTAACATTGAAAGCATGATACATATACACGCCTCATCCATAGGAAAACAACCATAAAAATAAAGAATAAATAAAGAGAATCTCACTAGACACGTACCATAAGCCGAGTAAATAGCAATCTCTTCTGAACCATTACTTCAGGGGGTCTACCACCACGTCTCAAAGCAACACAGCTCGAGCTGTGCAAGCGAGAGGCTGCTCTACGCCGTATAGTGCTATCTCGCTCCCACAACCACAACAATCTTCCTTTATTAAGTGGCAGTATGCGCCTCAGGCGTGCAATATTAATAGTCCTATATCATTGAGATTGGTCTGATTAACGAGATTACATTATTCACGGGATTATCTCACGTGAGTTCTGTGTTAGACAGAAAGTGAAAATGTACTGGTGTTATTGTATTATTGTTAGCAGAAAGTTAGGCACTATAAAAGAAAAAATATAAACTGGTCTATAAATATTTCTGAATCAGATTCCAATGTTGAAAACCTTGTTGATTTTATGTGGCATTATAAAGTTAAAAAAACACGCTAGGTCTCAAGAAGCGTTTAAAAACACAAATTTCAAATCTAATGACTCTAGTTGCATTAACAAATTTACTTATCACACAGTTAACCACGAAACCATGTTTAACACCATGACGGTGAACTTATCAACACCAAGCTAACGAGTTACCGTACCCCGACCTACTTAACAAACTTACAACACGCCATGATTATTTAAACACTTATAACTCATCATACTCTTGATTAATGCTGTAAGAAACTTTATCGAAACTTTGTGATGGAAACATTCCGTCGTCGGTGACAAAAAGTGATATAATATTTTTATTTTGAAAACTATTTACCTTTTTTATAACAACTCCTGCATTAATGAATTTTATCTTCTGTCGCGGGGTTTTCTACAAACATTCATGTCATATGCACCAATACATACAGGCTCAGTGATCCACGAATGCTTCATTCATTCGTGGATCACGCAAGTGCTTGTCCTACGCGGGGATCGAACCGCACACGTCGCGCATAGTGAGTTTGTCGTGATGTCCTCAACCAATCTCCTATACGTGCAGTCGTTTGAACGAACCTTTAAAAGCTTTTAAGAAGAGTAATTTGGCAAACAAAAAATAAAAATGAGGCAAATTGAATTTCTCTTTTCATTTAAAAATATGAACAGCTAGTTTTATCTGATTTGTGCCAGGGGCGTTGAAGTGATCAGTTAAAACATCTTTATGTTACGATGCAATGAAGAAACTCAGATGATGATGTATTCCATGCGTTCTTCTTTTTGTAAGTTGATTCATGATCTGGCCTTTATATGTTTTATTGGCCTTCAGTCAGTTCAAGTCTGTTACAGGGTTCCGTACTACCCATATAGGGAAGATTCATTTCTGAGCAAATTCTACAAAATTTGTAACTCTGCGGAGAAAATCAAGTATTGATTGCAACTCTTGCTCTTTTGAATATAAATAAAAAAATGTTCTTGTTAATTTTGTGCATGTTGCGCATACTATTTAAAATACTTTAATTAAGCAGCGCTATTTACCTTGACGAACATTTTAATATAAAAAACACGTTAATGAGACGTAATTTTAAGCCTCAAAACATCCAATAAAATAAAATACAAATTACAGTGTTCGGCTTTCCTCAACTCGAATTAATGTTTATTTCAACGAATATTTTCACCAAAAAGGTATTTATTTATAGTTTTAAAATGAGGCTTCTTTAACATTATATGATAGCTAATTATGAGCCTCCATACGTAAAGAGTTATAACGTTGAGTTAACCTTTTTTTATTTAACTTTTATGCGATGTCATCCATGGTCAGAAGTTAAATTACAAAAAAAATAATTGCTTCTGTAGGTATTTCATAACTTATAAATCAAACTCGATTGCGATACTGTAGTTCAAATGACATTTGCACAAAGAAAAATTGCAAGTTTGACAACGATGTCGCTTTTCGTTGTATTTACTTATTCCAAAATAACCAAGCAATTCCTTTAAAAAAAAATGATTTTCTTACAATTTATTTTAAATACCAAACTAGAATTAATATCTAGTATTTTATGGAATGCGGATTGCAAAATAATCGCTCGTTTCATTTATTCTAAACTGACTTCAGTACATCGTAGCAAGCATATTCTGCGTTTAACCAACACCATTCAACATCAATCAGGGGTTCAATTGATACAATACACTGGCTGATTACCATAATTCTATACATTGCCGCTTATCCGCCGCTGTCATGGCAACGCAGAATTAATGCTACCGACCATAAATTGTATTACAAGGGAATTGGATCCGGTATTTACTTGAAGAACGAAATCATATAGATTTAGGTCCTACGCCCTCACTATACTCATGAATCAGAAGTGGCACTACTGTGCAAGCAAGATAGCGCTTTATAAAAGTTAGCGGTGTCGTGCTCACACCACGCACAGTTGTGTTTTAAGGGCTCACAGTATTGGTAGTGAGCGGGTGTTTGATGGCAATAAATCTAAAGGAAATTGGTCGTTCTAACTTAGTTGTATTGACTGTTTGTGCGTATGTGTTATACGAAATAGTTTGAGTCGTTTGTTTGTTTGTTTGTTTAGACAATGTTTACGTTATGTTATAAGTGCTGATCTTGTATCTGTGTGAAAGGAGGTTTTTGATAGGGAGTGATGACGGGTTTGTGAAAATTATAATTTAAATTGGGCCTTTATTAATTGTGTTTAACTTATAGGACTTGGTAAACATCAACTATATAAAAAAGATTCTTTCCACAAATAGCCCAAATGATATAAGAGACGACATTATAAGAAAAATAATGACCATGAAACGTTTCTCATAGAACTAACATACTAATACTAGTAGTAAAACCAGTATCTATAGTACGTATGTATATAAACTTGAGGGAAACGTCCCATTCTGCTCACAATACGTTAATTTACATAAAACGAATTATGACTACTATTAGCCTATGCAGATTAAATCGGAATTACACATATTAAAGCGGTCCAATCCTCTAAGTTTATATCTGTTATTATATACTTGTTCCATTGAGAATTTCATTTATAACGGCAAGGTGATCGAACTTTGCTTTGCTTTATTTTTTGGTAAATTATGTTTTCTTACAGCATTATAACTATCTAAACGCGATTTTTTTTGTTTCATGAATTGTTAAAAAAACTGGTTCTTTTTTTCCGTTATTAAATCACAACAGTAACGGTAGTATCTAAAAATGATCTGGAACCTGGATGGTAATTTTATGAAAATAGTTGGAGCCGTTTCCGAGATTGAAATTATATTCATCTAATCACATATATACAATAATTTATTTCCATTTCTAAATTATTTTCACAGTTATTCATTTAAACTAATTGATTTCGAACCAAGTGACAAGCTGTGTAAAGTAGTTTAAGCAAAAATTTCGTCAGTAAACGTACTTGCAAACATTTTAATTAAGTACTTCAAAACTTTCCTTTTCATCCTCACTAACCTAAAAGAAAACCAACAAGCTGTGAGTTAACATAAGAAACTACATGTTCCAAAAGTGGACCTCAAAGAAAGTACATAAAATCAAACTTAATACCAATAAAAATACATTATCATCAAGCGATAATTATCTTCGTAACACAAAACTATCTTCAAACGCGCCTAGATTTACGACATAATAATAACCGAATAGCAATTAACGTTAATATTAATTATTCTCGTAATAGTAATAATATATCGTAAAACAAAGGCTAATTAAACCATATAAAGTTTCACCATCGTATACATGTGATACAAAATCCATTAATAAAAGCTGTATATACAAATACAAGTAATAAACAAATACATTTGGATTCTGATTGAATACAATGTATTTTTAGGATTCCGTAGCCAAAGGGTTAAAAAAAGAGTAAGCTGTCTGTCTATTTGCCCGTCTGTGTGTCCGTCCATCAGACATCACAGCTACAGCCTATCTCATAAATCATGATAGCCAGAAAGTTGATATTTTTACAGATGATTTTGAGTTTAAGCAACGGTTGTTACGGTCATAAATTTGAGGTTTGTCACTCTACCGTTTTGTTTAATAAAGCTCAAGCCTATTTGTACGGAACCCTCGTCGCAAGTCAGACTTGCTGTTGACCGCACTTTTTACGTTGTGATTATAATACAATTGATGTTAATATGATATGCTCTTCATTTGGACATGTATAACATAATCCAACATCCAAAAAACTTTGCCATGCATTTATGTCGTTGGCATTAATTAATTTTTAGCTCTGATCGGAAATTATTCTACTTCATGTTTTACCACTTCCCCACACACACACACACAAATACAAATATATTTTTTAATTCTGGGAATCGAACACAATACCTCATAAACGTCACTTCACTAACCACACCACGAATAGGGTTGTCACACACTAACTTTATTTAATTGTTATTTGTACAACAAAGTTTGCATAATTGCTGAAATGGCATAACGAGCGCACATGTTTATGTAAAACGATAATTATTGCACAAATTAATTATTTTAACGGTCATTAAGCTAAATAATGTACACTTAAAGGAAATTATATCGAATTACCTGTGAATGTATGTTGTAATTAAAACTGGATTAGTTAATGTATGTGAACGAATTACGAATAGCGCTGGCATTCTTTACAATTAAGGGTTGAGAATTTTACTTTTGGAGAGATTGAAATAACACAAGCTTCAACTGAATTAAAATGAATGCTGGTAAAATTCGTTAAATTCGCTCTGAAGGGCTAATTTATGAATTTGAACCATTCGCGGCGACCAAACGCATATAAAGACAAAAATATTTTTTTTTATCATTCAGAAATAGTAAACTTAGTTAAAAAATGGTCTTGGCTCAAACCTACTTGTAAAACAATATTTAAGTCTGCATATTTTGAAGGAACCGTTTTCAACATTTCTTATTTTGCGAACTTACGTTTTAATTGCGTGTATTATAGTGCCTTTACTTTTTGTTTTTAAAAGAGTACCTACGTACTTACGTATAGAGTTTCTTGCCGGATTTTCCAGACGCGAATTACATTTTGCGACCTATAAATTTAAATAATTAAATGCCTGAAACTATCAAATCGAAATAAAAAAATAGGTGATTTGTTTTGATAGAAAAATATACCAGTTTAAATAAAACGCTGAAACAGTCAGTCAACAAAGCCTCCGTTGATCATACAAATCAAATACAACTAATCACTTCTGTATTCACCGCAAACATTGACTCGTATTGGTTCAAATCTAAACAACTAAAACAAATAGCAAACAGTGCAGCCACATTCACACTGAAAATATTAGTGTGACGTCACCGGAATCAAACGTCATTGCCAACATCAAAATAGTGTGGAATTTGTGGCTTTAGACTTGTAAGGCGACGTTGTTGCGAAGTTGCATAATAATTTTGTTTACTATTAAGCAGATGATATGTAGGTATTGTTAAAAGATTAAACAGTCAAAAGTTATTAGAATTTAAAAAAATGACACAAATATACAACCACCGGACGCATTATTTTTAAAATTTTCCTATAACAATATTATTTACCCATATAAGTATGTAGCTTTACGTTCTGTTAAAGATATTTTTGTATTTAAAAAAATAATAACCCTAACACAGCACTTTAAAATCAATTGAACACTCACGCTTTTTCCATTTCAAAATCATGCAACCTCTATCTTGGGTCGAACTCTCCAAATTTATTCGGCGCCCGTTGCGAATTACCAGAAGCAAGGAATATCGCGGTATTTCCATAATGGCCCAGTCAACAAACACATCAGAAGGGCTTTCGATACAATTGGCCGGGCTTTACATTTGTACATATACCATCCGTTCCGATACGCAGAAAAATGATTGTGTATGGTTGATTTTTCAAGTATAAGTTATAAAATTTTTGAGTAATTTGTATTAAGCAGAAATACTGCTAAAAGCAAAAGATCGTTAAGTTTACGTTAATTTAAAGTGTTGTTATTCCAAAAAATGGCACATGATAAAAACATTATTTTGACATGATGTTTAATTAACTTTGTCTTTCCAATATGACTGAAAATTGTTTTTTAGTATTTCCCCGTTTTAAATTGTGCACATTTGAACCAATAATCAGATAAGGCCATATTTAACCACGTACTTACACATCCCCCAGCAAAGTCCCGTTAAATTAACATGACACCATGCTCACAGGTATCGTAACATGTAATCTTCAGAACCATCACCAAAAACGTATCAGAAACTCTATCTAATCAACTCTTAGCAACAAGCCTAATGTGATACATGAGGAGCATGAGATAAGCGCCCAATCCTCGTATCAGCATACAGATTACTATAACCAACATTCTAAGACTCTGACAGCCTACCACCATCTTTTAAAGTCACACTATTGCAACTGTGGAAGCGTGATAGAGCACTACACAATGTAGAGCGGCATCTCTTTTTTTCAATACTATCAATATATCTTGAAGTCATAGTACTACGCCCCTGTATCTTATATCATACGGGAAGAACAGATGGTGTATTGCGTTTTATCTAGATAAGGGTCCTATGGGTACAAAGAACATCTTTTTATATTGCAATCTCTCTTTATGATCGGGTATCGGTTGTGATTGTGAAACGGTTTTTGTTATATCCCCTTATAATGTAGTTTCATCGATAAAGGGTGAATGCTTTGACGTTTGACCGTTGTAACTGTCGGAGAGTTAAGGTGGTAGGTGGACTGAATAGTGATAGTGTATGGATTTTTACAATTTATAAGTAAGGTGCATATATCGGTACAGTCGCTACGAAAGTCGATAGCAAAAAAACGATTAGCGAACTCAAAAATGATTGAAAACTTCTACAATACCGTCGTATTATTTTTCTTGTGGTGGTTGAATTCTGCTGTTTGAATTTACTTGTTAGTAATTCCAAGTTTATTGAATTTGATTTCATTTAGTAGAATTGTGGCTCTGAAAGCGATCGTGGGCTAATTTATTTTTGACTGCATAATGTACATCAACGGTTATTTTAAATTGAGTGAGTGAGTTTTGGACCTGTAAATGTCGTAAATCCAAAACATTGAATATAGGTTTGATTGGATAACAGAACACGAGGTGTAGCTTCGTACCTACCTACTGTTTTTTCCAAACGAAAGAGAATTTTATTTTTGTGTGTGCCCGTTCGATATATTGTTTAAAAAGTTGACAAAAATATTAAAAAAAAATTGTGAAACGCAGCGTCAGTGACGTTCCAAGTCTAGAGAGAAAACATAATTCTGTATGGATATTTGATCGTTGACGTAGGTATGAAATAATTATTGTGAAATGACATCAAATACATGGCTATCAAAAGTAAAATTTACGAGTCTCATTTAATTTGTTTGACCATCAACCAAATCAACGATTTTTCAGCAGCAGCTCTTCACATAATTACTGACTCACAGTAACAATGGAACTAAATATAGGCATTCGTGCTAAGCGCGAACCAAACGCAATAATTCAACGAGCTTGAAATTGAATTCCCGACCGTTCAATCGTAAATTCAAACATTCATTGAACTATCGTTTCTGTTAATTCGATTAAAATTGCTGCAATGCCAGAAGCGCAACAAACTGGTCTATCTATGAAATGCCAATCCAAAAATCTCGTAATCCAAATCTGTTACTGATTGCAAAAGAATTGCTGAAAGGGATGTCGTTGTTACGTAGGTCGCAGATGCGGGGAAAATGGTGCAGGTGATTAATCTGCATTAAACTACGGGATCTTTTTGTCTAGACACCTAAAAAGTTACTGAACTTACGAGTAAATATTACCAACTGTAACATTTAAATAATTGTCGATACAATCCCACCGTCTAAGTGCGAGTGCGTTCAAATCGCGAAAAAGGGGGCCCTGTAATCTCCCTTAACTAAAACTATTTATAGATGTAAGCATAAGGCGTAAACATTACGACTTATAGTTTGATACCGGTTGTTTTGTAATGTGCCTCTGTAAGTGGGTTATAATTGACAGCCCAGCACGAAATATAGTTATTTATAAACAACTAACGACATCATTATCAATCAAGTGACTCAACGCAGTCAACAGTCACTCACTAAATCTAATTCCCCATTATCAAGCCGGGTTCGCATCAATCAGCCTCTAAAAGCAGGATCATCGATCAAACCTCTAATAAAATATAGAGCATCACACCTGCGCCACACTATTACGGAAAAGGTCGTTGGAACTATGACCATTACTTACTAAGAAACCTGAACAAGGCAGAGGAAGTCTAAGGAGTTTGTTGCTTACAGTTTTATAAGGAGGTTTTAAATTATAGTCTTATTTTTTAATTTATCTTGTTGTAGTGTTTGAAATTGATGACCTTGTATTTAAAAATTCGAACTCATTCTTAAGTTTGACGTTTGAGATGGAATTGTTTGAGATTGGTAAATGTTTGCTTTTTCTAGTTGATGAGAGTGTGTGTAGGCTATAGAGAAAATGAATATCTGACGTTTACAAGAATCTTAGAAATTTTATAAAAAAAAATATATTTTAAAATGTAAACTCGATTTGAAATTACGTGGAACATAAAGAATTAGTCTCTAAATAAACAGCAACGAAAATGTTATAATTGTATTTTAGACACTCCCTATTTACATACAAAAACAGTATGTTTCTCTAAAAGTGTCGTGTGACTATTCTATACACTGGGCAAGACAAACGATTGTCTCAAGGCGTTAATCACTGCGGTTTTTGCACGCGTAATATAAGCTTTAGAAACAATGTGATCTCTACCAACACCTATTAAAAAAAGACTGCTTCGTTCGTGGAAGCAAGACGCCGCTCTACAAAATGTAGAGCGCTGTCTCCTTTCTTTCACTCCTTTCACAACTGCAATTATCTTATTTCAAGAGGTGATAGTAGGCCCAGGCTCAGGAATCCGGAATAGTTTAAAATCAATTGTGTCTTTATTGTCTTCGGTCGAAGTTTTAATAGAACCAGCGAGATTGTTTCCATTTAAATCGGTTTCCAACGATTTATAATGTTTCCTTTCCTGGTTTAATTAAATTATTGCAGTTAAGATGTTAAGCTGTATTTAATTATGTTTTAATGGTTTGAGGATTTTGATTCTATATTTGTATATTATATATCTTCAAGATATGATTCTACATTGCAACTTTTTTCTCTTTTAATTCACTGGTTAAGTTCATGGGCAAATACTGTGTCTTCTTTTAAGTTGTACTTGGAGACACAGGTCTAACATGCAGAGGCCTCGTTTAGAAATTTAATAAAATGATTGCAACAGTATTATCAACAATACATAAGTGTGCAACAGAATTGTTATTTTTCTTGATAGATCTGTATATACGTGTATATACTCACTCAGTCAATATCTGACTATAAGTTAACCATCATAAAAAACCTTCATTATAAAAGAAAAACCTATTTCTGTATCACAAAACCGATCCACTACATTATTATTTCAGACGCACCTGCTGTTCTTGTTGAAGAGAATTACCAATATCCAATGATATCAATCGCAATATATATTACATCAATAAGTCTTCGATATCACGATGTTCTAGCGATTTCTTACAAATTAGTATTCCACTCAAGACTGGGGACTGATGTAAAAATGGTGATGTGGTTTTGGACTTGACGACGTCTCAGTTTTAAGTCGCCATTGAATTCGGTTAAGGGACTTGACTATGACTCATAGTAACAGCAAGAGAAAACGGCCGTACCCCTATTGATACAAAACAGTTGTCTGTTCTTGAATCAAATTAGTGCTCGCTTGGTCATGATTGCTTTTTCAATTATTTTTTGATACAGATGTAAAAAAGCAAAACTATTGTTTGATTTTAATACCTACCCTATTCTTAAGGATCCACTCTAGCCGTTTCTGTCTGTCCATCTATCTGTCAGTATACTATGTATATGAACTCGGGCTCTTGCATAATGATAGTTTCGAGAGTAATACATTTACACAACTTGTTTTAATATATATCATAAAATCTTTTTAAAATTAAATTCCATGTTTACATTCAAGGTTAAAAAGACAGGTTCTCGAAGGTAGAGAAACGGATCATAAAGCATCCCTAAAGAGGTGGCCTCAGTAGCGTAATGAGGGTCAACGTAATTATTCTAGACATTAATTGCCTCTATCGCCGGCACTCACTAAAACAAGAAAAACGAACCTTTTTACTTTCATCGTTGTTCGAGTACTACGACCCAATTTGTAGTAACCTTTAGTTCTTATAGTCTGCCCATAAGTTTAATAGTTGGAACACTGATTTATCATGGTGTTAGAGGATTAGGGATAAAGACAGATAAAGGTTAAGGTCGTTCGGTACTGGTGGAGTTCTATTGTTATGTTATAGCTATTTTTAAATTATACGACTCCCGCATCCTTGTGTCGCGGAGGTCAAACATTCGAGCCACAGGCACAAAGACACCTAGACTCTGGACAAGTATTCATGGATCAATCATGGGTGTATCGCGCTCAGTGTATCACAGTGTATCAGGTATCAGGTATCCGCGCAGTCACTGTTTGATTCTGACCTGCACAGAAATCAATGTGCAATGAAATATAGTCATGGTCAGTCACGTTATACTTATGATTAAAAAAAAAAAAGATTGTTTCAATTGGGCATTTTCTTTTGGTGTCTCAATGAACGGCAAAGTCTATTTTCACATCCCTTTTAATATTTTTTTACATTACCAATTATTTTATGCTTTGTACGACGATATAGAGGAAATACGTTATCGTCAATCGTTTGCTAAGCTTATAAAGATAAAAGAAAAACTATAAGACTTAAAATGACAAAACAAAAATACGAGTACACCATACTCGAATGGGGTATAGTGTACTCGTATTCGCCAAACACCTATAGATTTGTTGCTCCGACCATTTCAATTGTTCACGAGACTCTCTATTGTTTTCTCTTTTGTTCTTTATTTATTACTACGTACACCTTGTAGTTCAGAAATAGATTTATCTACCATTTTATAACCAGCAACTGACCTTCTACTACGATAGTCGTAGAACAAGACTTTTGCCATGGTGGAAGTAGGGCTACATAACGCGTAGAAATGACTCGCTTTAGCATTAATTTTCAATTTCTTATGAAGGTGCTGCAACTCGATGAATCTTTCGAGTTTTTTCTTCTTGTTCAAAAATGTTTTGAAAAGTCAAAAAAGTCGTGTATTTGTGAGTCTTAATATTGCAAATTAATATCGTGTTTGTATTCCTGGAAGAACGAGTCTTCATTTGATTAGACCGAAAAATATTCCTAAAGTATGTATGTCGCGTATTTTTCGAAAAATTTCTAGACCATAAATAATTTGATACTGAGAATGTCTTTAACAAGAAGTTATTCAGTCCTTGTTACGGTACATGTTTTGTACGTAAAAAATAAAGTTTTATAGTCAGTCAAGAGATTCTATTTAATAAGACTCATTTTATCGTACTTTTTATTAGAAATTTAGTTTTATTACTATTATCTTAAAAAATACACTACTCCAATTCGTTTGGGAAACTTAAACTTAATAAAAGACTTAGATCTCTCGATTCCTTAAAATAATTATATGATGCCCTTAAAAAAACATTTTTGGTATCAGGCTTCAGGCACCCGAAAAACAAAATCCAATCGATCGACCTTTAATAGTCAAAAAATGACAATAGTAAACCTAAGTACATAGCCAACCTACAAGAATAATCGTATGCAAATAAACACTCAAATTCGTCAGGAACTTTAAAAAGGTTTTCGTGTGTGGAGGTCTGTAGCAAAACGAGGAATAATAAATTCGGTGCGCTCTGTATGCTAATGATAAATTGACCGCTTTGCTTTATGTCGACTTTTTGTGTCTCATGCGCTGTGTTTGCAATTGGATTCAATTCAAACGTAATTGCTGATGAAGGTGCTTAATTATTAATTTACAATATTGTTACAGGAAGTTTTCGAATGATACAGGATATTGGACGACCAATAAAACTAGTTTTAAAAAAGGCAAACCATAAAACTCTTTGATTGCTTACTGTTACATAAATTTAAAATGATTTTAATTGTATTTTTTATTTTATTTAAATAACTCCCCTAAAACCCTAATTCTTTATCCCGCATTAATAATTAATTAATTTGAAAATAGCGTCCCGTAACCTCGGTGATCTATATTTTTATTAAAATTACCTATTCGACATCAAACTCTGAATTTCTATACAAAATTTAATCTAAATAAGCTTTATAAATACCCCGTATTATTTGCCAATACCCCTAAATAATGCAAATAGGGTTCCGTGTTCGGTTAGAGTGCCGCACTAAATTCTATTAAAACCTGGTCAAATCGCCGCCATTTTGGTCCGAGGTGTGGAGTGCCAGTAGATGCCAGTGGGTGCCAGTGCCAACGTGCCAAGCTTGTGCACTTGCCGCCTGGCAACCGCAGCCGAGGTGCCTACTCTGAAGTAAGGATATAAACATTACTGTAATGAAGATGTTGGGGATATTTAGTGGTTACGTGAATTTAGTGTCAGGGTAGAGAATTGAAAAGAAGAAATTTCGGCATTTTTCAGCGAATGAGTTTTATATTTTTTATGTATATATAGCGTGTATTTTGGATAGGTATTTTATTATTTTTGCAGGTGTGATTGTTACGTGTAGGTACTACAAACGGATAAAGATTGTGCAATGCTTTTTGGATATGCTAGACTTTATAAAAAGCGCCTGACAAGAGAGGTAGCCTATACAAAGCAAAAGCTAGTTCCAGGTGATAACAAAAATAAAATACAGTAAAATAAGCATTTATATAATTCACAGAAATGCAATAAGATTTACAATTTCTATAAATGAACTTTCTTTAATTTACATCAGCAATCATTCCACATTATTAAAAAAAAGGATTATTCATCTGTAAACAACTTTATCTGATAAAAGAAAAATATATTTAAAGGCTTCAAAGAGTTTGAACAATCGTATTCAAACGTGAGGTAAGATGTAACTTTTAATAAACAACACTGTTCCTCCGGGCGTTCTGTAAGAGTTCGTACTAACTTACCCTTGCAAACGAAAATATTTACAGTACTACAATATTGTATTACTCTATTCTAATAGTTCCTAAGGTTTGAAACTCCATCGAGTGTGGTGTAAGAAGCCTCGATAGTTTGTAAAGGAATTTAAATATGTTTGTTGGAGAATGTTTATTCCACGTTTCTATTTACGCTTTGCAATATCGAAAGAGTTGAAAGAAAACTTATTGCTATGTATGTTCGTAGTTGTTTCTCTACTTATAGAGTTTATTGTGTTGACTAGTATCAATGTTCTCTACAATCTGCGGAAGTTTTTAAAATCTTTGCAATTGACTTGCGTGCAGGCTTTGCTAATAAAAAAGTACACATTCCACTGATTTTTAATGCTTTTTAATAAATTATAATTAAACGGTAAAATTATTGAAAGATTTAGGAGAAGCGAATCAAACAATATATGTAAGCTACGAAAGACGAAACCTTTTTTAAAATCGTAAACAGTATATAATTATGAAACGTGCACATATTGAAAGACGGTAACGATGTTACTGCAACGGTGTCAATCCTATTAGAGAGGACGCTCGTGAAATCAATTTTCAGAACCTTTTCTCTATAAAATGCAACGAGTGAAAATTAAACTTTTTACGTCCAGCAACAGAAGTCAGATAATACAATGAGACTTTCAAATGAACTTTACAAAAAAAAAACAATGAGTTGCATTCAATAAATACCAATATGTATGTAATAATAAAAATATTTAAGACTATTCGTTCAAAATAATTATTCGATGAACTCTACAATACTCTACATAATATGCAAAAAGTTTAAACTTTACCATTCCTAATTAAAAACCGCCTAAAAAGAAAACTACTTAAACAAAATAACACGTTCCTTTCTGAACTACGTCATTCATCGTACAGCAAACACTGTAGAATATTCTATCTCTGCAGGCTTTGCAGGCCTTTCACGTGTTACTGAAGGTTCTTTCATCAGGCACCAGACAAAGACGGAGTAATCCTGCGACTTCTTGAAAAGGAACGTAAAAGGCGTGGCTTTGATTGTAGAGCCTTCCTTTAATGGAACCTCGTGAAAGGATATGCTTAAGTTTTGAAATATCGTGTGATTGGTTGGTATTTTGGGTACCCTGTACGAGCTTAGTATAAAACAAATTTAGAGAAAAAACAAGCAAAGAATTTTAGTAAAAATACATGCTGTGTTTTAAAACATTTGCTCACACGAACAACTTTAATATTGTATTTAGGAGAAAATGTTTTATCCCACGGGCTTAATTCGTCTTGTGGTATTCTTTAAAGGTTATTTTTTATAAGGTTCCCAAAAATATAGTGTGACTTACCAGTTTCGTACATTATAACACAAATCAATTTCAAATACAAAATTTATTAAACCAGCATTCCTTCAAGTTTGCTTATAAGAATGATTTAGTATTAGGAACATCGGTCTGAGAAGCAGACTTGAAGTTAAGGTGAATGGTAGGAATAAGCAAAAAGGTTGCTGTGACGTTCGTAATGGCCAATATCAACGTCTGGAGAACCTGCGTTTGTCACAGCTGGGGAACATGGTAGGTGGGATATAGAAGTCCAAGTCCAAATTACTGTAGCACCAGAGAGCTTTTTCCTGTTGCAATACTTCAAATCATTACATTGGGTTTTTCAAGGTTTTTTCTAGGACATCTTAGTAACTCAGTAACATTAACAGTCTGGTAAAACCTTGGCCTTGAAACCCGGGCTGGGAGTGAAAAATGATTTCTTATTAAAATCATAACTTATTTGTACGTACTTTAAGTAAGTGCAAAAACGAAACTAATAAAATTAACAACCCCCTTTGGAATACTTTTGATTCTGACTAACACTTCTGCTGATCTACGTTTTAATGGCACAGGAATCAAAATACTAGAAGCTAAATTTATAGCGACCGTCTCACAGTCAGTTGCGCAGCGTTTGACTGAGAAAAGTTTAGATCATAAAGTTTTCTTTTAGCTACACTTTCCTAATGAGTTATGTGACTCTGTTTCGTAATGACAAATTAGTTCTGTATTGCGACTCTTGAGTTACAGAAGCGAGATTTTTAAACCAGCATTTTTTCAAGTTAAAACCGGTTTTTTTTAAAGTAAATTTATTGAAATTTAACCACGTAAATAAGGAACGTATTTTATTACAAAATCAAGGGTATTCCACGTGAATACTTTTTCAAGTACGAAGCTAATAGCAATTTGCGTGTTAACAGAGACTTGACTCCTAACATATGGATAAAAATAGGCAACAAATAACAATCTAGTGGTTTATAAATAGTCTCTATTTCACTGTAATGTAAAAAGACGACTCATATTATTTTTTGAATTTCTCTTCGTAATGGAAATTATATGTTATCGGTGGCACAGAATAATAATAAAAAAGTACAAAGTGTTGTGTTATAAAATATTCGAAAAAAATATCACATATACCTAAATAAGACTCACATCGTGATAAATAATTTAGTTCTTACACTACACACAACATTTTCAACAATAGAGGATACACGATACCAGATCCCCTGAAAAATGATTGAAGATACAGTTGAAAGGCTTCAAAACTCTTAGAATTACCTTTGTACTCCTAACTCCTATTAGTTCATAGATATCTATTATGTCGCAGAGTAAAGCCTTTGTCATCGGATTGTGGCTTCTGACACGTTTCTAATTAAGGCTCCTTTTGTTGTTTTGTGTATCGAGTTATTCGATATTCTTTTATTTTTTAAAGTTAAATCAAAAGTTTGTATAAAAACCTTAATTTTGTCTTTTGAAATTTTAAATATTTCGTTTTAATTAAATTGCATATTTGAATAAAAAGGCAGTACAAACTTATTATAAGTTTTAGTCCTCTGTCAAAGAAGTTTTTTTTATTCAGTGATGGTAATTGTAAAAATAAACATGGAGCGAGGAATTGAAACCGTAGCTTAACGTAGTAGTTTCGTAGCACATTCGTAGCGAATTTGAACACATTTAGTAAAAGTAAATTAAGTGATATTCTAAAGTAGAATAATAAAGCTTTATCAATGATTCAGTTAGGTTGTGGTCATTTTATCAAACGCGTCTGGTATAAAACCGGACTTGCTATCTGCCCCTTTCAAGGCTCAGACAGTACGGTGGTATTTTTATGACCACCGTAAAACATTCAACGGTATTAGTCGTCCGAATATCAGGTGGGTAATATGACTTTTACTGCCCAATGAAACAGGTTTAACGTTCAAAATATTACGTCCCGCGAAGTTAAACTTCGATATTTCCACATAGATTTCGATTTGTGAAAATCTGTAGGGATTTTCAACAAAACTATTTGAGCGACGTTGATGTTCAGTTTAACAAAGTGAAACTGCTTAAACCTTTGCTTTAGGCGACTGATCATCGTGGACTTTATAAAGTGACTAAGATCTTTGTCTAAGACCATGTACTCTACACGACTTGCGCGACTCTACCCACTGCCCAACGATTCAAGCAAAGCAGTTAATCAAGCATTACTTATTAAACACCATCAAGCGTTCAATTCCATAACTTTTCGGTCGCTCGTATAATTCATCAGCAATAAAGTAGCAAGGACGGAGCCGCACCTCCGTACATGAATATTGTATGAATTTTGACTGGGAGCGCACCGATGCCATTATGAACGCGCGTGATCTCATGAAATTTAGATACACAAGGTCTGCGCCAGTGGTCAGTGTATGAGAAATTATTGGTGCAGAGAGGAAAGTGCATTTATTTGGAATTTTTGTATGATAAGATGTTTCGTGTCGGATGACAGAATTGTAGAGAAGCATGTAAAATGATGAAAATACTTGGCTTCTATTACTATACCTATATATTTATTTATTTTTGCTCAACTATTCAAAACCGTTAAGAGAGTCAATTAACAAAAGGCAAACATTTTTAAGCAACACATTTCAAATTTTATGTACTAATTCATGAGGCATTATAATGATATAACATTATCATCGCCATTATAACATTCTAAAATTTACCTCACTATACCCAAAACACTCGCTCACTCAATCATTCATTTGTTCACAGTCACTGGACTTGTAAACTTGTTTTCTTTATACATGTAACGTACAAAATTCAGAGAGCATTTCATACTTGGGAAACCGATAGAATATTCGCTGCATATTTACTGCGTTCATCAACAAAATTTTATTTCAATATAATTTAACCGTCTAGTTTGGGAGTTAAAGTAAAATGTTTTATGATTTTTGAGAGAGGCAAGTTCAAAAATGTTATTACATTTAATGTAATGCATTTTTTCGTTGAAAAGGAATGCGTTACAATTTGTATTTAGCTTTTGAAATTTGACACAAATTTTGACAAAGTTTAGAACAAAACTATAGCATAAAAGCGTAAACTAAGTACATAAAACAGTTTCAATCCTGTCAAAATTTAAACATCATAACACAAATAGAACCATAACAATTTGTGGTTGTACAACAATTAAAACAAGCGCTTTATTACAATAAATAATGTTGTCATCATCTCGATCAGATAATGTCAAGCGCGCACACACGGGCTCCGCAACTATTTTGTTCGTACATTTTAAACATTTCAGCCACAAAATACTCTATTACCGGGGGCACAAAATTTAATTGGACATCGTCGGCAAATTCAATGTTTTCAATTTAAAATGGATATTAATATTTGGATATATCGTGTTTATTCTGTTGAATATAAAATTGTATTTTTGTGTTCAAGTATTTAACACATTTTCTCTTTAACTTGATTAAACGTATAAACCGTTTTTTGAGGAAACGTTATATGCGAATCTTTTTATACCGTGATAAAACTCGAATTTAAGGTGATCTTTAAGCATGGAAGGGATTATTATGTGCAACAAGTTACAGTATGAATTGAACTTGTCACTGTTCTACACTTTGGGGTTCGGGTCAGATTCTTTTAGAATTTTGTCTTGCTTAAGAGAATAATTAAATTAAGCCCATCATTTACCTACAGGAGACATAAATTTAAACAATAACCGTCCTTAAATAGATGGATCAAAGTCCATTTATTATTTTCACAAAACTATGAACAATATTATACAGTATAATCGTAAAACCTCTACAAAGAGAAAGATAGGCATGTAATGAGGGCTATCCTTATGAAGGACTAAACACAAAACGTAAATGAGACACAAGGATTTCATGACCACTATTAATCCCTACTTACTCGGACATTACGGAATCATGTGTGACCTATTAAAATGAAAGCATTAAACATAGGTTCTAGGAAACAATGTATTATAAAAGGGACTCTCCTTTTTAGGTAACAGTGTTAAAACGGATTTTATGATATTTGTGAATAACTAGGATATTAAACTAAAGAATGTTAAAATAAAAATTTCAAAATAACTTGTAGGTACCACTTTTCAAGGTTGCTAAGCTAAAATTGAAACAGTATTGGAATAGTATTATAACGGCTGCGTTGTAAGTGCTTCTGTCCGTGATTCCAACACCAGTCTCCGTCTAAACTTCCTGAACCATGATGCTATATTGTTAAACTTCTCACAGATGATGTCATGCCGATATAACGAAAACAATAAAAATAGAGATAATCAATAAAGAATGTAATTTTTGTACTGAACCCAGTGTCGTGATTCCGACTCTCACTTGACCGATTTTCTAGTATCGGAAACGGGCATAGCCTTAGGTGAAACTTGGAGTTTTATAAGTAGCCTATCATCGCTCAGTAAATGTTATAAGAAAGATAAAATTCCGCTTTGGAGGCGGAAAATTCTGGAATTTTCTGTTGCGAAATAAAAATGTAGTATCATGAATTAATAACAAGTTGAATGCAGTAGCTCGCTTCAAGATTTCTATGCAGTAAGCCGTGATTGATCGAATACTGAATATAAAATTGAGATGTAAATAAATATGAGTAGTTTTAACTTTAGTTATTTACATAAGGAATAATTTTAAGTGATTTTATACTTTCAGGCGTGAGACTTAGGATCAATATTGGAACAAAACAATGTTTGAATGTGAGACAAATAATATTTTGAGGCAAAATTTGTCAGTAAATACTACCATTGCCGCACCAAATCATGGTTAAGGACTCCAAATGACGGTTGCAAGTAGTCTTAAAATTCTTCAATATAATTTGAAACACCATTTCTATTTTGTCTATTTCTTACACAATTGCAAGAACCAACTTTTTTTTGATGACATAAGGATTGAGTGACGTTGCAAATATTATTCTCACAGTTGACTAACATCTAGATCCTATTTAAATTACTTCTCCTTTTCGATCAGCAGCTGCAAATCAACAATTCAGATTCCGTGTTTTTACAACTAGCTATACAGACACTTAGTACATCCATACATAGTACAACGTCCTTCAAGGTTTCCGCTCGGGTGTCCTGTGAAAAGCTGATTTTAATGACGAGTAATTTGGACGGACTGCCGGCTGTGAGAACTGTGTGTGTCTTCTCCTTAAGTACCCTATCCGTCTTGCTTTTAGAGGGTAATACTGTTTGTGACTTAGATTATAGTGTTGTTAAAGTGCAGTAGTTTTAATGCGAAGGATAAAGGTTTCACGGTCCATTTTTATGGTGTAATGCTGCAGTGTTAGTGATGTATAGAGTTTAGAATTTTATGTGTTCGAATAGGGGTCAAAACTTGTTAGGTATTAAAAGTGAAAAAACTGTTCAATACCTGAGGTACATGCTTAAAATATTTTAAGCATATACTCTTGTCTTTATATGAACGATTAAAATTTACAAAATTTAAAGCGAAAAGTTTGTAAGGACTAAGCAATTTATACACAAGAAAGTGACGAAACTGCACTTTAATCATTGTATGTCTGGGTAAAAGAAGTCTTTAATATAATTCATTGACAAACATTCAGACGAACATGAAAACAACATTTCTATTGATGATGGATAAAGCAACAGCAAACATTGTAAAACTCAACCAGCATTCTAAAACATGCTGATACAGCAATACCCAACATAAACGTTCATTATATCGGAATAATTTTCCTCATTCGGCTATCACTTTACGGTAACCGTAGCGTGTGTACATATGTATGTGTTGTTGATTGTTTAGTATCTCTAATTTAGTACTTATTTCACTAAAAATTAGTTCCATTTATTACACTAGCCTGCACTCAATACTCAGTTTTTGATTACACTCCACAATGTAGGCTTAGGTAGTAAACATTTTTTGATAGGTAACAATTATGGACCCTGTCGAGCACATCAAAAAATAATTGGTATAATAAGTGGAAAGGAAGAACATTTAAGTAAGATATAACAATTAAACTTATTTCAAGAACATACTCCAACATTTGATATATTTAAAATGGTAGATGTCATTTTTCTAGTTTAAAAGATTTATTACTTAAATATTCTTCGACACTATGAAAGCCTTTCTTTGTAATATTTCTTTTTCATTTATTTACAAAAAAAATGGTTTCATGAATCAGTTCACCCATCAGTTTCATGAATCCAGTAAGTTTCTACAGGCGATAAAGAATCTTCAATTAACTGAATGTTATTATAGATTAATGAGGAAAGTTATTTCAGTGTGAATTCAATTGTGGCTTGTTGAATCTCATTCGATTATTACACTTCACGCATTGCAGGGTAATCGATTAACTTGTATTTAATCGTTATGTTCAGTGATTGGTTCGAGTTTTTGAGTTGGATTTGAATCGATGGTTATTTGTTGAACAGATTTGTTTGAATAAGGTAATTCGTGCACGATCAGATGGGTGGAATAGGTTGCAACGTATCGCAGGTTCGATATACTACTCCGAACTAGTATTTTTGTGATCCAAAAATGCTTGTAATAAGGCTAGTCTTGTCTCGCGACAGAAGGATGTGTGAGTGTGAGATTCGTTTTTCTTTTCATGGAACAAAAAAAATCAAGAAATATTACATCACTGCGCTATCTTTTTTAATTTCATCATCATATAAAATTTCGTTCAAAGATAAACGCATAACATGGTTAACTTAATATGATTTATTTTTAAGCTGCATACCGGTATTTTAAAGCAGAGCTACAGCTCCGTCGAAAATATTTTACACTCTTCTCAAGCGCTTTGAGTGAATTTTTAATAGATTATAATAAAATAAAGTATGCCATTATTTTTTTAGTTTTTAAAAATTGATTAACTATAAGTGCAGTTTAGAGCCTTAGCTAGAATATTTAGAAGGGCTCAAATACAATTTAATGTTATCTTTTTTATTTACTTGCTCGCTTCTGCATTCTAAGTGATAAAAACCGAAATTCCATTCCCTGTTTTTACGCAAAATAAGATACCTACTTTTAAATACAACAAAGGCTTCGTATTAATCACCGAGTCACAAAAAAAAACTAGCATAACGTTGTGTTACCATGGGAATTCGTGGTCCGTAATTACAAGCCTATACACACACAGTGCAATCTGCACAAGACAGTTTCAGTAGGCCGTCACTCTGAAAAGCAAGCCGTGAATTCATAAACGGATCCCTGAATAATTTAAACACAAGTTCGACTTATTCGTTGAAAACTTACGGGGCGTATTACGAAGTTCCATTCGTTTTTTAACCCTCCCGTTGATTGCATTATGCATAGAATTCAGAAAGAAGTAACCGTTTTTCTGTCCTTTGTCAAATATCACCGCTTTGCAGCGTTTTTCTCAGTCTCCACTGGTTGAGTTTACTTAGCTAATAAAAGCTGAGATAGCTGTGGCTGTATTACATGAATTGTGGAACGGAATTTAGAATGGAATATTATGTATTTTTTTGTTGGTATTTAGAATATAATGCTTTTAAGGTGTTGCAAACAATTATTAAAATGGAAGAGATGTTAGAAGATAGGGTGCCGATTTTTCTTAATCTAATCATTGTGTGAGAATTCATGATTTTGTTGGGTTCTGTCCATTTAACCTTTTTTTGAGCATCCTTGATTTATTTAAAGTGAATTTGAAATATAATGTAATGTAATCTACGCCATATATACGACGTCTCACTCTGCTGTGCACATGCTTCCTACCGTATTTGGAAGATTTTGAAAATAAATTAAACTTAAAAAATCGCATTTGTACTTTGCCTAAGTTGATCGAACCTGCACCTCGTTCATACAAGTCCATGCATTGAACCGCAAGACTAGCATGATACTAATCCTTGTTGGTAATATTAATATGATCATTTTCTTCTCATTCACGATTCATAAAACGAGGCACAAGATCTTGGAACTTATGCATAGAGTTTCTTAAATTAATTTTTGAATATAATGCTTCTCAAGAAGTATTTCTTTTCACATCTAGCTGGACTTTTTAACATTAAAATTTTATTAAACGAAGGACGTTATCTAAGGAAAATTTCTCGAGGTTTCCTCATAAATGGGGATACGCAACATTGAACGTATAATATAACGTAGTTTTGGTATTTTCCCTAAGTTAAGTAAATCATTAACTTAGCTCATCTTTATACGGTTTGTGGAAGGATGTGGCGCCACTTTTAGAAACTTATTTGAGTAGCATAGTAGTGCTACTCAAATAAGTTTAAAAGTAACAAGACGTGAGAGTTTGCAATGATTTTCCACTACAATTTCATGTTGTAAAAACTAAAGTGAAAACAATACACTATGGCGTTATACTCGAATGGTGCACAAAAAATATGCTATCATTCTTTTTGAGTATATTGCATCGTATGAGAGTTACAACGTTTATCTATACAAAAAATACAAGGTTTATTCATAAATATGCCTTAAAAATCAAACAAAAAAGAAAAAAGTCCCATATTTACGCAACAATTTATTTCTTCAACATTACCAAATATCCAAGACACAAATCACGCACACACTTTATAACTTAACCTCGAACAAAAACTACAATTTGGCCGTACCCCAGATTTCAATCATTACCCCACAAAAACACTAGAACTTGAGCACCAGTAACTCCTCTATAATTACCCCATTTGAGGCTCTACGATGTCCTAGATAGCCGAGTGACCGTAACATTTCGTCTGATTATACCGAGCCTTTGTCTTCCATCGGGCTTCAAAAGAAATGCACGAACTATGCAAATACCGATCATTTTATAAAGTGCCTTTAGTTTGTTATGCCAGATTTTATACGGTTAATTGAATGACTGCGATTTTTACTTCACATTCTGAAGTCAAAAAGAAATGTTCAATGAGTTGTTTTTTTTTGTTTTGTCAGAAAATATTTTATATTGATATGATGTGTTTGATGTGAGTGAATGATGTGAGTGAACTTTTAATATGAGGCTTTATTTTATGTACCACGAAATACATTTTCACAGAAATTACAAATGAAAGAAAAATACTTGTTTTTGTATGTGTGAAATACATATAATGTAGTGAATAAACATTGTGAACTATTATTTTTATGCTTCTCAATATAAATAAAACTGGAACAGAATACTACATAGTTGTTTTTCTACACACATTAATCTTTCCGTCTTCCTTTCCATGTGAAATATAGATGCACTTACACGGTACTTTATAATTATTTCTGTGCATGTACTACGGAGTAACACAATTGAATTAGAACGCAAATGATGACAAATACTTAGCTCGATGGGAAGAGTTCGTCTGTGGAGAAATACATTTTAGTTTAAGGCTGATATTATTATTAATTTTAGGCAATAGGTTTTAGGCCTGAGGCATCGCTGTCTGCCACTCGCCAGTCTGTCTATTACGAAATCAATTGAAAATAAACAAGGGTGACCAATGTTTGGTGCCAATATCTACTTCCTCTATACTCTGTTGGACTCGATAGGGTTTTGTCGTCTTAAAGTAGAACTGTCTGACTAGTCTGACTTGTCGTCATTTTCCAGCTCCAGATCACCTGCAACGTAATGCATTATCACGCAATATACACTTGCAAAGACATTATCAGCCCAATTAGAAACCGAGCAGTGCGTCAAATTAAACTTGCAAGATTAGATTACAAACAAAAGAACAGATGCAAGTTCAAAAAAAAACTTGTAAATTGCATTCAACTTGACCAAACTAATTTAATCTACTTAAACACATAGGAACATAAAACGTAGTAACACCTAATTCCATCATTTTAACCCTAAAAGCGTCACCAATAATGTGGTCTGGTGATATTGGCTGGGCACGCCAGTCGCCAACTTCCTACGGAATTAAGGTTAACTTTAGTAAAGCACACGACAAGAATAGTTTGGAAATTAATACGATGTCGAGTGCGCGTGTTCCTGAACTTTAAGAGAGTCTACGAATTTTGGTGACTTGTTTAAAGCTTGTAAAAGTACTTAGAAAGGGATGGTAGACTTGTAATGACGTGAGTTTATAAATGTTATGTTTGCTTGTTGAATAGAGGCTTTTTACTGCCGAGGTAGACAAATAAACAGTAGATTTTTTTTAAAACCGTTTTAAAAGAAAATTATTCTTGTTTCGAGGGGCATTCTATTTACATCAGCGGCATATTGATTAATCACATCAATCAATCAATCAAATTTTAACCTTTTTTTGCAACCGTTTAGCATTTAGTAAAATTGCTCAACCGTTTCATTTTTCAGTTTGTATTTGATCATGGTCACATTGAAGTAAAAATACTAGTTTTCCTATCCTTTCGTATAATCCATACCGTAGCTAGTATACATAATATATTTTTTCTTACAACGTCTCTTCATTTCTTTGTCACACACGAGAAATATACGAAATAAATATTATTTCTTTATTCTCCCTGTTATTGTCGAGTCGATTGTTTACTCTGCATATTTCCTTACCGGAGGAAGCTGAAATATTTCCCTTCGAGGAATAGCAGCAGGTGGCACGGTGAGCACACATTGTACGTCTGACGAAGACAATGTTATTTCTGTAGTGTACTGTGTATCATAAAGAATATTGTGAAGTTTCGACAGTACTGCTAAAGTGGAAAAAATGAGCTGGAGATATTATGCATGTAATTCTGTATTTTTGGTTTCGTATGTATGTTTCTGTAAGTGTATAATAATATGTTTGTATTCTCGCGAGAGGATAAATCAGCTGATTATTAGGACATTTTTTGGAATAACATGAGTATTTAAATGATAATTCATTCCTTATGATAATTCACATTGTTAAGAAACGGTACTAAAATTATCCATTTTAATACTTTTATGAATTAGTTATACCACACTAATAGTATAAATGCGAAAATATGAGCGTGTATTACTTAAGTGTGTATATTTGTTTCCTTTTCATGTCTAAACAACTGGTCTGATTTCGATGAAATGTTTATTAAGGAAGCTAAATGCCTTCGATTAAAGTCTTCCTTAAAATAAGGTTATGTTATAGCAGCTACGACTGGCGACAGCTATTTAAGTAATAAAATGTGGCGTGAAGACCTAAATACGTTGTAAAACTAAATCCAAAGATAAGATTCCTATCACTGAAGCAATAAGCAAGCCATTCATTCTTGCTGCACTATCGCAATCTTTAAATCAAACTTGTTTTCCTCGGCCGGCTTATAAATCGTGTAAGAACCAGGCAAAGCTAGTCTGATTACAGATAAGCTCAAATGATACACGCTATGCGGCTTAGCTTCAATTTTATGTTGGTCTTTAATACTGGAAAACTCATTTTTAAGAATTAGAAGTAGTTAGTCTGATGTATGATGGCCCAGTGAAATTGTTTACAGCTAAGTTTTAGAGTAGTGTGGAATATAAATAATTCATTTCATGTCTGCATAGACAGCCGAATGGTTGAGGTCACCACACCAAAAACTATGAACGCCTCGTGTCGTAGGTTCAATCCCCGCATAGGACAAGCATTTGTTTGATCCACTAATGCTTGTTCTGAGTATCTTGATTTGTATGTTTGCAAAACCCCCTGCGACATAAGGATTGAATGCCTTACTGCGGGAGTCGTTTATTATAAAAAGAAAATAGAAATGTTTTTTCGCTGCTTAAAAACCCAATGAAGTTTGATACGGCAGGAGGCCGCTTTCGTTTAACCACTTCTGTACTACCAGAAAAGGAATAAAAAAATAAACTGCTTCTAATTATCATGCTTTGATATGTTACTGTTAGCCATAGTGAGAAAGTATTATATAGTTCTTTGACTATAGAAATGTTAGAATCAGAATAAATAGTTTTTTTTTCACTTTTAAAATGCTACGACTACGTATTTTTCAAGAGACAAAACCAAGATAAATTTAATTAAGTAATGTTAACATTTTCTTAATCCCATGTTTTCCATAAAACCCTGCAGGTTCTAACATGCATTTAATCGTACTACTCTGAATAGTAATCAGAGAAATCGCTGAAAAACATGTAAATTGAATTTATATAAAACTTAACCCAATTTTGTTTTTTTTTTTAGAACAAAAAATCATGTGGCATTTGTGTGAAATTTAATCTAATGGATTGGTCCTGTCTGCTAGTTTTTTAAATAAAAATTGTCATGATTTAAAGCCAACAAAAAATCATTTCTACGTGAATTGGGTTGCGAATATATTATTCATTCATTTTTATTATTTAAAACCAAATTTTATCATTATTTACATGAAACTTTCGAGTAACCGAATAGCAACAAATTCTACCCGCTATCCAAGTTACGTGATAATGGTAGGTAGGCACAACTAGGTACGCTTTCCAGTCGCACTTGTAGACTTGAAAGCGTCCGTTCAGTCCCGTTTCACGAAAACGCCTATTCCGTCTTCCTCCTACATTATGTATGGCGGCAGCTAAAAACGAAAGCAGTTTCGTATTTTCCTACCAACACCATCCGTTCATCAAGCTTTCATCGATTTTCATAAACATTTAAAGAAATTTAACCCTTAAGTCAAGTAGCATTGAGTTTAGAATCGCATTACTGGATTTATAAGATAAGTTCGTGCGACATCAAGCTCAGATAGGCTTTAAAAATAAATCCTAAATTGCTTACTACTGTTTGTATTTGTATTTTATTTGTCATCGTGTCATCAGATTGCGTAAATGGCTCTAAATAGAGTTGTTGAAGAATCAAATGCTTATTTCATTATTATTTTGTAGGTGGGCGACAATTGAGTTTTAAAATAAAAAAAATATGAAATATAATAAAGAAATATTTTAATCGAGACAAAGATTACCTCAAAGAAATAATAAAATTTAGTGTAAAGATAGCTAGATTCATAGATCTTATGAATGGAATCAAAATTATAGTCTGGGCTTAAATATTTTTCAAAAAAAATACATGTGGCCGACTCCTTCAATAAATTTTCTGAAATCTAGGTCTGCATTGCAAAAATAATAAATAGTTTATTTAGGACGTTAAAACAGTTTTATTCTGAAAAACTTTTGAACCATTTCTACCTACGTCGCTACCCAATAAAAGAGTTTGTGAAGTTTGTAGGTTAAATGTGGGTAGACGTGTAAAATGGAGCATTAAGCTGAATTTGGTAAGACTTGACCGACATAGCTTGGGAAAAGGCAAACCAGGCTAAAACAATGAGGATGTTTGCTCTATACTCTAGTAGCAGTAAATGCTGACCCAGAGTTCTGGCTGTGTTACAAAGGTTAGGAATGGGCTAAAAACCGTGTTTAACTCTCTAAATAACCGAAGAAATTCACGCAGTATCAAATTTTTAGAATAATCGTGCACCTTTCAAAAATATAGTTACAAAAATTCCATATGCCTAAGGTTCTTCTACGAAATGATTAAACGATATATGTTTTCGACAAAAATATGTAGCCAAGTCTAAATTAAAGAGTTGAGCAAATACATATTCATAGTAATTTTCGAATAGGGAAAATGCGATGTCGCGTCGCCTGCATTTCGGTGAAACATTTTCTCAATTTTCTTTATGAAAGCCGCGTTCATTTCGCTTTTCCGGAAGTTGTAAAAGTCGATCAAGGGGAAAATATGATCAGAGAAAACGTATTTCGTATGTATGTGTTAAGGAGGCCCTTGATCTAAGCCTTGTGTAGCGCATATGAGACTTGTGAGGGGAGCGGGTAAGGAGAGACTTCCATTAGTGTTTAGGTATAGCGTGTCGAATCAGAAAGTGTTTTTTGGAAAATATTGATAAATTGTTTGTATTCTGCTTCCTACTAGACAAACTAACTATGTAAAATTATTTAATAGTATTGAACTGTTACTGATGTCATGCTTATTACATCCAAGATAAGGCATAGCCGTGACATATTTACAAGAATATGAAAATATGAATCACCTTAAATCTTAGGCTTAAGGCTTATCGAGATAGATAAGTCAATAAAATTTACAAGCATCAAGTTCCCAAATGCACTGGCATTATTTATTACGTAAGTTACGAGGCTCTACGCGCACTCAAATCGTATACCCTAGATTACTGTAACACACTTGATCCCCTTTGAAGAGCTTATCATAATACCTCTACAATTATTTGTATTACGTAACGTTTATTTGAAACCCTTGAGCTTCCTCGCTCTATTTAATCTTTTATAAACGACGTCAATTTAACATAATACGAATACATCTCATAAAATTTCTAAATCACCATTGCTTAACATTACTCAAACAACAGCCCCTAATTCAAAGCAAGAAATTTGACTACTCAAAGCTTCCCTTTGATGTCGGTACAATATGAGAATTTCCTATGAAACGTTGAACATTTTGGTGTAAGTAAAACGAATGTAAGTGAGACATAATCCGCTGGGCGCCTTAAACGATTGCTACTTAACAAATTGATTATGTATGTGCTATTGTGTTCGGTATCACCGGCGAGCGGAGCGTCTGACACCCCGTAAAGCCCCCCCTCCCCCCGCCTCAAGCACCTCCTTCACACCCCTGAGCTATTGTTCTCTAAACTTGACAAGCCCTCTTGATTTGTTTTAATCACAGCTCGTAGGGTCACCATCTAATGTCACTACGAAATTGTTTCCCAATTTGCCTTCAAATAATTTATTCGGTCGTTAATAATTTATTCGGGCTGTTTGTTACGATTATAGGCTTTATTTGAAATGAAATGTTATGAGTCAGTTCATTATAATAAAATGTCAATTTTACTTTACACTTTGATGTTTGAGCTTTTAGTAAAGTTATCTCTGTCATTATTGTGTCCTCATGTTCATGCAAGCAAAGAAATACTTAATTCATTCTTGATGCATAATGTGATGAGGCCTCGTTAAATAAACTCAAGAACAAAGTATTAAAATATATTTTCTAATGCTATACACATATTTTAACCGTTTTTTTTTTAAATCAGAAAGCAATCACCAAATTGACAGCTAAGATAGAAATAGAATTCACAAAAAAACACGGGTCGCTTCTCAGTGTTCGCTTCTCAATTGACAGATAGGAAATAATATTTATTTTAGAGGGAGAAAAAGGACAAACTGTAATAGGAGTTTGGTCCTTGTGACACCCGTTTAAAATGTCTTCTTCACTTCGATGTGACCTATATTTTAAGTAAATTAATATTCCAGCCTTTTAACGGAACTCCGTTTAAGAACTTAGCTTGTTAACATAAGTTTCAATATTCTACACTAGTTTTATGTTTATTACGGGTAAACTATGAACGAACTTAGTTATTGTTTTGTTGTTAAATAAAGTTAAAGATACAATTAATAGTTCTTACTTTAATTGAAGTTGAAAATAATTATTTTTTTGTAGTTGATAAGATTAGTAGTTTACAAAGAACGCCTGCACATCTAACCTTCTAAAGCTGTACATATTAGTAAGACTGGACTAGTCGCAACGACTACCAAAGATTATTAAATGATGTAACGGTTTACTCACGCGTCCTTAATCATGAGCAGACGCGGTCGGTTGGGTGAGTAAACCTTTACATTATTTAATAATGAATCATTCTTACAATAGGTACTATCAAAAAACTATCAAAGATATTTAAATAACAACATATTATGTATCTTCCGAATCACGGAGGAACTCGTTTTATAGTTTGTCACACATCCACCGACCGGCCGTATCAAGCGTTGCTTAACGTAATCAATCAACTCAACCCCCAAATGCGACAATAACAGAGACTTTAGGATTGTCTTTCATAGTATACAGATACTTTCATAATTATTCCAAGGCCTCAATAAAAAAAAATCCATATATTGGTATAGGACACTAATATTCAGGTACTTTTGTCTCCTATATTTTTACTAAAAATCTGGTTACTTGTAAATTTTTACGGTAAAATCCTGGATCCCAGTGTTCGATGCACAAATTGCTGAGCTCCGTTAAAATCTTAACTGTTATCGGTTTACGCGAGATAAATCGCTAACGCTCCAATATCTGCGGACCGAATTCCGCCTAACTTGGCCGTTATCGGGAAACTTTAAACGTGTGAGTACCCTTTTGGTAACTCCAGGCTTATCTATCGATATCTAGAAATACTTCACTATTTAGGTCAATATGAACAGAGTTTTAGAGTAAATTATTAATTAAGGGTACTGTACCAGGACGTTTATGATTCTTATTGAAATATTTTTTGTTTTTTGAACACATAAATCGGTAAAATGCATGTTGGTCTGCCGATTATGGTTTTTTACAGATAGGTTTAAGAAAACAAATACATTTACAAACCTACATTGACTTCATTTGACTACACAGAAACCTTAATATTGTATGAATATAATAAAACGATACAAGTATAGCGAGACCCAACAGACAAACTATCGAGATAGTTTTGTAAGACATTGTATCAAATTAAATGTTTTAACAGGTACTTTTGTCACTAATAAATTAATGACGAAAAACATGGTCACCAAAACCAAAATACGAATCGAACTTGTGTTGAAAGCCAGCCAGCAATATATGTAATCGCACAGTCGTTTTATCTCCTTAAACTAAATACATGAACTTAATAAAATTACCAACCCTTATTTAAAGGTGGTATATACGTTTACTGCCAAAGTTAGGCCTTTCAGAAATATTGTTATATCTGATCAAGAGCCTCGTCTAACTAACTTGCGGCCGGCTTCCTTTTAAACTAGATTACAAGAAATTTACACAGAGTGAGTGACACCCGCCTTCCACAATTTAATTAATGGAAGACGCCGATATCTTAATATTAGATTGTTTGTCAGACTGTCCGTTCGGGCTGTATCAATATTTGTATGAAATTGGAAGTCAAATAGTCGTCGTATTAATTTGGTTGAGGAAAACTTAAATACCCCTCTCAACAATAAAATTACCGGTTTACTTATGCTTTCTATGAAATTTCTTAGTTTACTTAGATTATTGATTTTCGTGTTACATAAGAGGAAATTCGATGAAGAAAAAAATACCTTAAGTTTTCATAAATTTGTTAGACAGATTTGAAGACCAGCATACATATTGTTTACCGAAATAATATTTTGTATTTAACTGCAAAGATAGCCGGGTGGTATAGATCACCACACCAAACCCACTGTGTACGACATGTCGAGGGTTCGACCCCCGCGTATGACAAGCATTTGTTTGTAACACGAATACTTATTCTGAGTCTGTCTTGTGCATCTGTCTTGAATGTATATGAAATCCCCAACGACACAAAGATTATTTTATTCATTCAAGAAAGGAAATAATAGTATGGTTATGTAACTAGGTTTGGATTATTGTTACAAAACAATTGTTATTCGGACCACGGAACTGCAGTTCGTTTCTTCCAACACAAAAGTCACCAACAATTACGCCAATACCATCAAGCGTCTACTAAATATTGATTTAATTCCATTAGCTGTTGATTTCTTCAAGAGGTTTTCCAATCCGGTTGCCATGGCAACGAACCCAGTCGCCCCAAAAATGCGAGCTAACTGTGGCTATTACATATTTCATGAGAGTCTTAATACATAGGTATAACATGCCGCGGGGTACACTTAATTCTTATCGGGAATTTCCAAAATATTCCTGTTTTTTACTCTCTTTTGATAAGTTGAGATTCATTTTCAATAAATTATCTTTGTATAGGGAATCTACTACTTGCTTTGTTTTTAGAATATTGGTAGGTAAACATGTTTAGCATTTATTTTTCTTTTAGTTGCTGATAACTTAAATATTGCTCAAAACAAGATAATATGATATGCCGTTTGTACTAATAAATCAAACGACTCCCACACTATAGAGTACCCTTGTGCCGCACGGTTACTGCACGGTTACTAAAATCCAAGTCACATGCACAAAGACACCCAGTACTATATATTATTGTATGCCGACTTATTTCCACACTGGCAACAGTGTTAGTATAAAATTTCATGCATAACAATTACCAATAATCAGAGCTGTTTAGCCAATCTGCTAATGACGAGGATTACAAAAAGCTGATCGCGAACCTTCACCAAATGGAGAGGCATAGCTAAATGAAGAATCAATAACCTGTTATGTTATGACGTAGGAACTCTGATTTAATATATTATCGTATTAAATTATACTTACGTCAATTAGTTTGAATTAATTTACACCTGGAGTGAGAGTTTGAGGCTCGAAATCCCGATTGATTACTTATCGAGTAACATGTCAGATATTAATCACAATAATATTATAAATTAGTGTTTGTACGCATGTGTCTATTTTTGTTACCTTTAATACCTAAAAGGCTGGAACGCTTTTGATGAAATATGGTATTTATATAGCTGATACCCTAAATTACACTAAAGCTATTTTTACCTCATTTCATTAAAGGAGCGTTATATTTTTATAGCTATAACCGACATACAGGCGAAACCTTGGGTAACAGTTAGTAATTACACAATTACGCAGTTCTAAAACCATAACATTGTCATGTTTATGTTTTAATATCACATCATCAATTAACAAAGTCATTGGAACTCCAAAATTCCATTTATATGAAAAATGTTCGGTCATTTAGTGAAAAAAATAAAACAATGAAAAGCCGTAATCAATTATTGTGGTTGTCATATTGTTAGGTACATAGGATATAAAGTTTTACGAGTACACGCACCGTGGACTGGCTGATTGGATTTATTTTCAACACTGAAGTGAGCACTGGATCAATTCATGTGGTACTTTTACTGTATTTTTCAGGTTTCCGTAACCAGATGTAAACGACTATCACTAAGGCTCCACTGTTTGTTTCTTTGTCACCAGGCTCTCTCTCATAAACTGCGATAGCTAGAGAGACATTCTTTTATGTACTCTCTCTCTCTTTTAAGTACTTACCATCCAACACCAAGTAATTACCATCCAACACCAAGTACTTACCATTCAAAACCAAGTACTTACCATCTAACACCAAGTACTTACCATCCAACACCAAATACTTACCATCCAACACCAAGTACTTACCACCCAACACCAAGTACTTACCATCCAATACCAAGTACTTACCGTCCAACACCAAGTACTTACCATCCAACACCAATTACTTACCATCTAACACCAAGTACTTACCATCCAACACCAAGTACTTACTCCATCCCTTGGTACTCCCCTCCTTTCCATGTCGAAATCCTAAGTTTTTATTTCAAATAGTTTTATCAGACATAGACACGATAGACATAGTGGATCGGAAACTAATTCGGTTGGAGTAACCATCTGGGAGCTAATGAGCGAATGATTAGTTGCCTTAATGTAAGTGAACTATAGATAAACACGATAATGTTAGTTTGGAGTCAATATTACGTATATGTTGTTGGTTTCAATAACGATAACGAAATGTCTGTGAATATAACAGATCATTTTCCAGCAGATCAAAATTAAGTTTGAGTTCTTTTCGCATGCAGCTGAGTTCTATAGTTCCTCATAATTTTTAGAAATAGTTCTGGTGTTTTTCCTTGAAAAATGTTAATTGACAAAATGATCTGCTAACTTCCCGTAGCAGATCATTGTCAAGCAAATCAAAATGAAATGCGAGTTTTTTTCGTATGCAGGTGACTTCTGTAGTTCCTTTTGGAAACTCACCTGGAAATATATGTGTAACTCTGTTTTTCGAGTTTTCTAACGGTTTTACCTGATCTGCTAATATTTCCAGGTGAGTTCTGGAGTCCTATCGAGTTCTAAATTTCAGTTCTGTTACTAATGTGTAAGAAACACATTTTACGATCAAATCGTAAAATGCCAGTTTTCAACCGACTTTAGAAAGAGGGAGGTTCTAATTTAATTGTATTTCGTTTTTAAAATATCGGACTGGGTAAATCGATTTTGTTACCTAGTTTTTTTCCATTGAACGTGAAAAAACTATCATTTGGTCTTTTTGTTCGTTTTATACGTTTGAAATTTTAATAAAATATTCTGAATATAAATATATGAGATATATTTTAGTCTTATCTGGTTTTGCTCTGTTCAATTAATTAGTTAATTTGAGAACACGTTTGTTGAGCAATATTAATCACTTCCGAGTATTGAGATCGATTTCCAATATTGACAGATTCAGTGGAATATTTTAATTTACACAACGAACGCCAGCAGACGAAGTGTGACACCGGCAGCGTTTCTCTTCCACATTTGCAATGCACATAAAATATCTTTACTGGATAAAATAGTAATTAACACTTCTTAATCATAATAAACTAGCTTTCGACATCGGCGTTGCTCGCAATGAGGTCGATTCTTGTAGACTAAGTTGCACCATACAAATTTTATGGAAATCAGGCATCTATAACTCTAGTGAGAATTTTTAATTATTTAAAATAATATACTAACTAAATGTTTCATCAATTCAGTAGACTGTCTAGGTTTTTTTTTTAAATAGACTTGTTTTCTTACTGGGATACTACTAACACTTAATATTTATACGTATATATATATTACGCAGGTGTATTAAGTAACAAGCAGAAACGAGCGAGAAAAGAGGAAATGCATGTCTCTTAAGTTAAATTATAGCCTTTTTATAAGCGACGGTGCTCGATGAGGTGGTTAAGTGAGTGGTCACTTGAAGCCATAAAAGACAACGTAACTGGTATCAAAGACTCTGTATTAACTTTAGTAGAAGAAAATAGTTCGTAAAATTTCTTAGTCATAAGCTCTTAATGAACTGGTCGTGCTGGCAAACGTATGGAAAGGCCTATGTCCAGCAGTGGACAGCTATAGGCTGAGATGATGAATAAGCTCATATATAATAAACAGACCAAAACCGATCACTTAACACTACTTGACAATGACATACATAGATATCATGACAAGCAAAACAAAAAAGAAAAAAAAACAACTTCTTACCAAGCAGTAAATTTTAATTAAATACCAACCTTAATTACAAGTCAAGACTTGCTGAAGCCTTTGCGTATAATACTCATAAGCTTCGGATAACTTTGACGGGAGGAAATTGAGGAGAGGTGTGACGTCACGGCGTATCAGAGTACTTTGCCGAAACTAAACTCGAAGTGGGTGTTAAGGGTGAAAATACGATTATCCTCGGGAATCGCGGATGAAAATGCAAATCGATATTCGTATTGTATCGTTTTGCATGATCCCGTATTGATATTGGTATTGTGGAATGTCATTTTATTTGACATGATGCAGAAGTTCAAATTCTCGGGTAGTTATTTTTTGACAAAATCTTTAGTATTAAATTCGCTCAAACATTAGTTGGACTTGCAACAATAAGGATTCCGTGTAAATAGGAAAAAAGAAAAATATTTTTGCCAATAAAATATGAACCTAAATCAAATTTAGGACTGTTAGAATAGTTAGTAGCTTAACCTCGATTTTTTATCATTTTTAATACTTAATATATGTAATTGAATAATGCAATATTCCAATGCCTTATTTGTTAAAACAAATTACAAAAGATACGCCAGCGTATTAAGAAAGAAGCTCCCACCCACTAATACCTGGACCAAACACACCACTTACCCAGCGTACCAGACGTACTAAAGTAGGTTAACGTCTCTGGAGGCTCTACTGCACCCCTATATAATGTTTATGTTACATAAAAAGTGTTTACGGTAAAATATGTGAGTCACACGCCGGTACTAACACTAACGGCCTAACTTTTAAGCAAATTCTTTTCGGAACTCTTAGCCTAACAACATAGACAATAAATAACGACAATTGCTAAACTAACGCTACTTTATTTCCCTTTTCTTAGTTTTCTCTTGTTTTATAGTGATGTAATCAGATTCTGCGAGTACAACAGTTGCGGAGTTGACGGTTGGGGATAAGCCGACGGGTATAACCTCTGTATGAGTGGAAGTAGTAGCCGTCGTAGGATACGATATTCTGTGCTATCAGGTCCGTCTTGCAGTTTTGCCCGTTGCTGTTAAGCTGTCAATTGATTCTAGTTTTATAAGTCCCTTCCCGACGTCTCCAAATTTTTCTACCGGTAATATTTACGGGAGTCGTTATTTTCATTAATATCTTTAAATTCAGGAAACAGTCCTTGGTTGCTTATTATTATTTTAATATTCTTCTCCTATATTCTAGATACAGATCCTTGAACTTTCATCTTACATATTTTAAAGAGATCAATATTAAAATGTAGGTCATCCTCCATCCCTCAACATTAGGCAGGTTAGGTTTCGCAACAAGCATTCCCCTCGGGCTATTATAAAACAATTTATATCGAACGTGTTTTTAATAACCTCGGATCGGTGAATATTAAGGATACCCTACGAGTAATTTGCAAGAATATCGTGGTAAAACTTTTAAGCCAAGTCCTTATTATGCCAGAGTTTAATATTTGCTGGAAATTGACGATGCGGCGAAAAAGCAATTTGATTTGAGTACTTAGATGTGTTCGTGAACGTTTGTACGTAGGGTTCTCGAAATAGAGTGGGTGTTTTGTTATCAAGCTTACGTTGTTGTTGTGTTGGTATTTTATTGGAGGTCAAATTCTCTGAAGTGCAATATGATCTTAAGTTGTAAGTTGGCGATTATTTGCAGTTAAAAAAATAGCTGTTGACGATTAAACATGCAGAACAGTTATAATAATAGGAATATTCCTTTCCTAAAGTTTTTCAATTGAGTCTTTAGTTAGCCCTAATAATGACTAACTTTTTTTTGAAAAACGTGTAAATATATTTGCTACAACTTATCTATACAATTTTCTACATAGAGTCGGATAGGACCATGTAGACATTCTTTATTGTTAAAAAGGAGATTTAGTGTTGTGTCCCGACACCATAGTGGGGCTGTTACTACCTAACTACAGAATAAATAATAAAAACAGCATTAGAAGTGTTTATGTGTATTTTATGGAAACTGCTACATCAGTCTTAGGCAACGGGCCAAGCCATCTCCGAGCTCCCCTGAAGATCTTATGCAAACAAATACTTGCCTAGAAATTTATGGCTTTGTCTCAAATAAACGTTTTACGCTAAGATCTGTTTTGCATAAACAATTTACATAGAGAAGGTCCTTGAAGGCTTATCTTAGAAGTCATTCAGATTTCCATCTCTCAACGGAAATCAAATCCACAATCTTGAAATACAAAATATTTGTATATTTCAACCCCTCCTATCTTTCACATGATATGCAGTGTCTCTCTAAAATGTAACGCATTTTTAACGTGGTGGTACAAAAACATGTTGAATTGTTGATACAGAATAAAAGAACATGATTTATACAATTGCACAAGTATAAACACTTTTGCTGTAAAGAAAAAACAAGAATTGGTCACCATGGCAACCGAAAAATCATCAAATGTTCTCCTTTCAAAAACCTGAAACGAAAACGTCTCTTCTATACCAGCACCAACAAAAATGTTCTCGGCACCAAACAAACAAACGACGAAGCACTTAAGAATACAAAAAAAAAGCGATCTAATTTCCTACATTTGTTTAAGCAAATAGCTAGTGAACGTTTCCTAAGTGTTTGAATTTGCTTATTTTTTTCTTGAATTCATGGAAGTACGTTTTGCGTTTCTCTACAAAATTTTTGAAAAAAAAAGTTTGGACTCGGTTTCAAGATTATATGAAGAATTGTTTATTTTTATTAGTAGACAACGTAAGTGTCGCTATTTAAATTTATTGAAAGAAAAAAATACTTTTCTCAAAAGTTGGAACAGCGAGGAGCCAAAACACGAAACACTTTTCCTTATGTATGTAAGGAAATAGAAACACATTGCTGAAACCCCTTCGCTATGAAGCAACTGGTTCAATCTGCAGTATTTTGAGCAAAATGACGCAGTACCGAAAAAGTACAAACATAGTGTTAAAAATAATATTTTGAATTATTTAAACTAGCCGAACGTTATAGTGTTCTAAACAATAATGTAACTAGTACGAAAAATAATGTGAAAATAAAAAAAAGAAAAGGTGATTAAAACGCTTTTTTTTATACATATCCGAACAATAACAAAGTAAAAGTTAATCTAATCAAAATAAATCTATCTACCTGGTACATAAGTGGATAGCATAGTAAACAAAACTAACATCTTTGAGAAAAAGAACGACTGTTTTCATTATTTTTGTTGAAGGGGCAAACGAAATACATCATCTTTTTAAATTTCAAGTGCGTCGTTATCACTTCTTACAAACCCTCTGAACGTTTTAGAAAATGTTTACTTCAAAAGACAGCCTCAAGGAAATCCTAGATTTCACTGCAGATTGTTATCTCAACTGCAGAGATTTCCACGAAGCCTGTTATACTGAAACATCACATTATAATGACCAGGCTGATGATCCCATTGTCAGGCTTTATCTAACACAGCACGATCGCTGTAAATACATCAATTACATCTCATCTATCCCTGATTGATTGCAGGATGACCGTCTATACGTGTACATTTCAATAACACTGATTTCCACGTGATTGCTTTAGCTAATCTATGGTTTAATCCTTTAATGACGGCTGTCTCTTTGTTACAATACAGTCTGGGTTTATCATTAAGATATATGTCTACAAGAGCAATCATGATTTTCGGAGGTCGGTTTAGATACAGTCAACATTGAAAGTTCACGACTAAAATAAGAGACGCTGAATAAAATTAGAGAAAACTCACTCGGACCGGGATCGGAACAGCCTTGACGTCAAAACATTTTTGAAACCTAAGTATAGGCCGATGTTTTAAATATAGCAAAGCATATTTGGTGAAATGGATTTCGTTTGTCCAATATTGTAGAAGCTCAGAAAAAGAACAGTTATACTAGATGTTATAAATGTTATATATATTTACAGTAGGTTTTAAAAAAGTAAGGTATACTCCTTACAAAACCAAATTAAATTTTGTACATACTGTAAATTTGTGTGAGATCTGATGTCATGTTTCCTCTTTATCACGCGGATGTAAACTAATCAACATTAAAAGGGCCGTCAAAACATTCCTTTAAGCTATAAAGTCGCCGCTCAACTTTAAAATGAGTCTATCCTCATCCTCGCAACAAAAAGCTTCAATTATATGGAAACTGCAAAATCCAAGCTAAAAAATAGGAAACCTACGTATTTTAATTGCGCTTTTGTATCAATCGGCACCGTCAAAGATAAGTGGCCGATCTGAAAGCAGAAAAATAAAGTTGGTCTCGATAGTGGACGGGCGGGGGGGGGGGGAGCGGTCCCGCCTGCGCGGCGCCGCCGGCCCCGCGGCCCGCGCACACCCCCATTTCAGTCAAAACCAACCCTCGAATGGTTACGACGTTTCTCGTCGCTTTAAATCATAACCCCCAAGTGTTACTCGGTGTCCAAATATGTCGACTGTATAGTACTCAGTGTGTTTAAGTGTTGGATGTATGATTCTAAAGTGTGACGTGGGTGTGTTGTGATGTTTCATACATAAATGCACTCACAAACAAATACTAGTTTCGTGTGGATTCGTCATCGTGATGTGTTTCACGTATGTATCATTTTATTTCATGAATTATGTCTGTGTGTATTCTTGTGTATTTTATAAGACAATGTTCTTTACACGGAACTTCAAAGAAAGACCTCTGACACGATTTGTTTATAAATAGTACATGATTAAATTGTTGGCGTGACATAAATGTAGGAGTTAATAATGTTTTATTAAATAAACAGAGCAGTTCTTTTGGTTCCTTACATTATAATAACAGTCACTTAAATATATCATCAAAAAGTCAAGGATTTTACAAAGAAATATGTATTTTGATTACGTGAAACTCGTATAACAATCTAACGAAAACGTTACAATAATAAAAATACTTTTAACGATAGCGTTGATTGCATCGTAAGATTTAATTGGAAAAAAGGTCGAAAGCGTCTTTGAAATAGGAACAAAACAATAACAGCAGATCTCCAGCCGGATGCAAAATAAAACGATTTTCGAACAATCGAACGAAAAGAGACGTCAAGAACAGACTTCTGTCGACTGAAGCGTAGAGAATCGAAATGTTATTAAATTCTAAGAAGGCCGGTCAAGAGATTCGGACTTTTTCATTTCTCGGCATTTATTTTTTATGTTTTCTCTTTTCAAATTTCTACACAGATTCTTAAAGCTGTCATTTTCCATTTTCTCAATTAATCTATACTGATATATAAACATTTTTTGTGTGTATTAAACCGTTTTTTTTGTATGACATATTATCTTATCATTTTGCAAAGGAAATATGGTTTTTAGTTATTGCAAAGCAGGATGGCGTAGGTTAGAGCTCATAATCTGCGGATGATAATCTATACTAATATATAAAGCTGAAGAGTTTGTTTGTTTGTTTGTTTGAACGCGCTAATCTCAGGAACTACTGGTTCGAATTGAAAAATTTGAATAGACCATTTATCGAGGAAGGCTATAGGCTATATAACATCACGCTGCGACTAATAGGAGCGAAGATACAATGGAAAGTGCCGAA